>NW_006239043.1:557928-574814 GCF_000226075.1 Solanum tuberosum
AGGCGGATCTAGGATTTGGAGGTCCTGGGTGTCACATCGTTCAAGTAAGATAAACGGGTCGGTTGCTTTAATTTTGGGTTACAATTCGGGTTATTATCTTTTTTGATTTTTATAAACAAATCGATCAAACATGCATGTTAGTAATATTTTCTTTTAGATATTATGTGATGAGAGATAACTAAACAATTCATTTTTTTTAGGAATTAAAGGCCTTATTCACTTAGACTTTGAGGAAAATTAATTTTTTTTTCAAATTAAAATTTGAGCTTGTATAAACCATCTTATAGTGTTAACTTAATATATACATATTCATTGACTTTATGTGTTGTTGCAGATATATTGTAGAGAGAATAAAATTATAGTTTCAACCTAGTCATCTTACTAATTAGCAAGAATGTCGGTGAAGATCGAAAAAACCTTTAAATTGAAAGAACTCTAGTAATAATATTCATCATTTTTAAAACATACTTTTTCTTAAAAACTACTATTTAAATACATTCTTAATAATATTTATGTGATATTGATAATTCAGTATTCATTAACTGATAAAGAATAAACACGCGACACTCATATCAAGAGATTAATAATTAGTGAAAGTGAAAGTTAAAAAAATTAAGAATTAACTATGGTGAAAAGGAGCCAATTTGAAATTAATAAAGTATAGTAAATAAATAAGAATGAATGGAATAAAAAAAAACTAAAGCCCTTTACACATTAATTAAAAAAAAAACAAAAAAGAAAACAAAACTAAAAAAAAGCTTCACTACGCACAAACCAAGCAAAAAAAACAATGCTAGTAGTGAGGTTCGAATTTGCATTGCAAGTGTGGCACGTCATGCCTTTTACCAATTGAACCATTTATCATTTCATTCAGTGGGTGGCAAAGCTAATATATATTAACATCTGATACATATATACATATATACAACAATTTTTCCGAAATCACTGGGTGCCGTGGCACCCCCACCCGTACCCTTAGATCCGCCCCTGATTTATAGTACCTTTTATATACTTTTTGAATATCTATTTTTTTGCTTAAAATATCAAATTAATATAATCTAATTTAACTTTTAAAATTAGTCAAATTGACTTCGAAAAGCACAATATGACAAATGAAAGTGGACGGAGAAAGTATTATTAATCATTATTACTTAAACATTTCATCATAATATATTATATATATTCTTTGATTTGCTATTAATAATAATAATAAATTTTTTTAATAATAATAATTATTATTTATAATATATTTTTCACTAACCAATCAAATATGAAGTACATTTTCTATGAAAAGGGACTTTTATTAACAAAACTTTTGGAATAATCGATTCGTTTGTCAAGTAAAAATAAAAAGTGGTAATTAAATATTTTCTTATTTATTTTTCCAATGCCACCTAAAAGATTCTCTTGAAATTTCCACTACTTTATTTTCCTTTTCAAAATTTTCCACTAAAGTAAAAATGTATGGGTAATACTAAATGGTCAAAAAAATTTGGTCAGAATTTTTTAAAAATTATAATTTTTTTTAATTTTAAAACAAATTGATTTTTTTTATTGTTTAATTAAAAGGTATTAAAGTTAAAAAAGTAAAAATGTTTAAAAAGGTAAAATAACATTTTGGCCAAATTCTGACCAAATTCTCTAGCCAAAAGGATTTTTCCAAAATTTATATTACTTTATTGCCGACTTCGAAAAATATCACAAGAATCTTGGGAAAAAAAATGACCAAAAAATTATCAACAATGCCTATAAATAAACAACTTGCATGAAGGAAATTAATATCAATAACTTGAATATATATAAACCATGGCAAAAAAACTTCAATTTTTCACAATTTTCTTAATGATGACCCTTTTCTTACTTTGTAACTCTTCATCAATAGTTACTGATGATGATGGTGAATTAACATCGTCTAAAATTGTTGAAAATTATAATGATATTAGTAGTGCATCAAAGAAAATTTCAAATGAATTGCTATCCTTGTTGTGCTTTTTCATGTCCATGTTCTTCTTAAAAATAACGCGGCGCGTATTAATTTGTGTATATGAATTTCAGTTGTACCATATTCTGCTAGGTGCAGTGCAATAGTTTAGAGTTGGAGGTCAAAACACATTTAAAGTATCACGATTTTTTTGAGTTTCATGTTCGAACTATCAGGTTTGTGAGCTTCATATATACTATCACCAAATGTTTATTGAAGTACAACTCAACTACTAATTGTTAATTACTTTTCCTATCTCTGCATAATGATGATATTTCCCAATAAATTTTACAAATCAAAATATATCACTGAATGTACAACTTTAGGGGGTATCTATGAATTAAATGTTTAAAATATGGATAAGACACAAGTACCTCCTAGACTATGACCCAAATTCTAGATATACATCTTAACTAAATTAAGGTCTATTGAATCCCCTGCCCCCAATTTTTTTTAAAAATTTATACACCATTTGACTTACGTGACACACTTTGCGACTCCATGTAGTTGAGTCACGTGAGAGATATTTGGATGCCACGTAAGCTAAAAAGGTGTGCAAAATTTCAATGGACTGAATGATTTACTCACCCTAAGATAGTCGAGATCACTGGAAACAAGAAAATGTCCACAAGAGGTTTCATATATTTGTTGCATATGTTAATGAAGAACAAATGCAACTAGTAAAAAAAAAACAAGTTGGGGGGGGGGGGGGGGGATAGAACCTTAGTTTATTTAAGATGTGTTTCTGAAATTTCGATTATAATCTAGAGGGATAGTTATGCTTATCCCTTTAAAATACAAGTATTCAAGTGAGACGGTGCGTGATTCATGTGCAACAAAATGGTGGTTGCTAATTAAATCATCAACTTGCTAATTAAAAAACAATTTAGATGACTAAGTGATAAATTCATTTAACTTTTCTAATTAAACCATAATCAAGTTGGTTGCTTATAAAAGAAAATATGTATTTTAAATAAATACAAGATGGGATATCACACAAACTATAAATTGTAGGTCTCAATTTCATCATAATTGCACAATATATATACATTTGCTATGGATAGAAACACGATATACTTCTTTTTGCTTTAATTTTGATAATATTTTTTTGCAATTAGTAGTGCTGCTTCTTCTTCTTCTTCATATGATCATATCATGTCCAGAATATGTACGTGAACCATTTTAATCCCGAGATAAAACACAAAAATGACCAAAGTTGCCCTTCTCCAAATATTTTTTTAATTTAAAAAAAAATATAATTTATCTATTTACAAAATTACATAAAAAATATTATAAGTCACAGTAATTAATATTCAAAAAAATTAAAAAAAAACTATGGTAAAATAATAATAATTCTTTGACGGTCTAAACAATAACTAATATACTCCATTCTTTTGGACATAAATGTCCTTGATGATATCATTCATGACATCAATAAACCATATAAAATAATTGACATCAATAATGTGAATTGATTTATTATTTAAATAAAGTGGCTTTGGACCTTCAAGTCTTCCAACTATGACCAAGTTGATTATAGATCTAGTCCTCAAAATAATTGTTCTTTGTCTGCATAATTTTTTCACAATATATATATATACTAGTAAACGTACCCGCGCTTCGCGCGGTTATGAAAAGCTTTACTGAATTTATGAATAATTATTCTTTTTAATACCTAAATATTTGAAGAATTGTAAATATTTACGAATTGCAAATTTTTACAGCTTCAAGTCGTGAAAATAGCTTCTTGCAGAAATGTAAGACAGACCACATGCAATAAACTCTTGTGGTTCATTCCTTCCTCGAATTTCGCATATAGATGAAGTTATAATACACCAAACAACCCCTTTTAAGCATATACTTTTAGTCTTCAAATCCAAAAGCACCCATAATGAGGTTGAGTATGCTCCCTCCTCTTGCGATTCATTAAAAATTCAAGATGGAACACCATTCTTAGTAGTAAAATTTCTAATTTCTCCATTTTTTTATTAAAAAAATTACATAATTTTCTATTTTCCTGTCGCTCCTCGGCCAATGCCATGATATATAAGTTTTTTGAAAATTTTTATTGATACATATGAAACTCGTAATTTATGAACCTATAGTTTTTAATGAATTTATGACGATGGTTGAGATTAACTTAAGAATTTACAATGTGACAAAAGTGTGAAACATAAAATAGATGATTGATACTTCAATATTTGCATTTTGCATCAAGAAAGTCATTCTACAAAATTTCATCCCCGTGGAGACCAAATATATTATTATTAGTCAAAATAACATATTAATAAATCACCAAAACAATAATTAAAAATAGGATAAATAGAATTAATTACATTGAAGTAACAATGTTTTTGTCCAAAGAAATTACAAATACATAAAGTCTTCCACGGGCATCAAAAACGTATTCTAGATTACCTATTCACCCGTTATTGACATCATTTCCAATTTTTTAGCTAGTTATAACTTTTGTCTTCATTCTTCACTTGAAGAAGTCTTATCATCTTTTTCTAAGGCTAAACAATTAAATATCTCCATCAAAATATGATAAAAATGCAGATAAGCAAAATGAAGATAAAAAGACTCAATCACAATAAATGAGTTACAAATATTAAATAATTACAGAAATAATTAAATAAATATGTACATTTAGGAGTTATAATGGAATCAATATTCAATGTATTAATTGTAATTAAATAACGGGCAAAAGTCTATTGAGAGAAATGGACCAAAAAGCAACACATAAAATGTGCAATAAGGAAAATTTAAAGTGGGGTACTAATAATTGTGTCATTCATCGTCACATTAACACATAAAAATAAAGAAAAAAAGAAGATAAATGTAATTTTAGCCAAAGAAATGTCAGATCACCCATGAATTCATATCCAACTTTATATAATACTCATTATTTTTTATTTGGCTGATATTAGTATTTATTTACTGATTATTCATATCATAGTAGTTTTAAAAAAAATTTGATAAATATTAGCAAAAAAGGTTTATAAAAAATTAAATAGCATTCTTGGAAAATAAACTGCAAAAGAAAATTATTTAGGTAAAAACTATTAGTAGAAATTAAATGAAAACATATTCCAAAAGGAAAAAAATAAATCAAGAATAATAATCCAAATAAATTATATGTGTTTCCTCGCTCAAAAGATATGTAATTTTATATTTATTAATAGAGTTTTTTCGCACCTTTTAAATTGAAGCCAAAAAAAAACCCAAAAAAATAGAATTAACTTTTCAAAGAATAAAGGGCAAATAACAAAATGTTAACTATGGCTTGATATAGCAAAGGAGCTTTCATGCTTGCGAAGTTCATTAAATCTACACCACTTGTGCTTTATCTCGGCGAGACAACAACAATGCTTCAAACATATTATTGTTTGTTATTATGTTATTGAGTTAAACACAAACATTTTAAGAACTAAAACAGAATAGGCATAAGGGATCTAAAACAACCATGTAGAAACATGTAAACCTGTTATTGACTACAAAATTTTCAAAAACACGTTTTTATAATATAATTTATAATTATTTTTAAATTTTCAATTTTCAATAGTGTATTTTTTTAAAAAATTTTTTACCTGTCAAGTGTCAACCATGGTGGAACTTCAGAACAGCACAAAGAGACATGTAAACCTGTTATTGGCTACAAAATTTACGAAACACATTTTTATAATAGATTTTGTAACTATTTTAGATTTTCAATTCGAATAGATTTTGAAAAAAAAATTTACCTGTCGACCATGGTGCAACTCCAGAGCATCACAAAAATTGACATAATGCATTGGATGAGCCAACAGTGCGATTCCTTCTTATATTTCAAATGATGACTTTTGGGCTTTCTAGTTGTTAAATGGCATAATTTATGAGTCTTTTCAGTTTATAGGTAACAGTCCACTATTTAATTTTTAGACATTTTACATTAAATTAGATAGAAAAAATAGAATAAAATGTCAAAAAAAAAAGGATAAATGTGAATGCTGGCCTTAGAAGCATGCCACATCAGCATTTCTATATTCTCCTTTATATATATACTAGTTATTAGGTTCCCGCGCCAGCGCGGGCCCAATGTATATTACTTCCTCCGTCTCATTTTATGTGAGGTAGTTTGATTCGCCACGGAGTTTAAAAAAGAAATGAAGACTTTTAAAATTTGTGGTCCAAAATGAATGATATAAATTTGTATGACTGTAAATTATTTCATTAAGGGTAAAATAAATATTTTATAATCAAATTGTTACTTAATATAGAAATGTGACATTCTTTTGGGACTGACTAAAAAGGAAAGTAAATAACATAAATTGGGAGTAGTTCTTTGTTTCAATTTATGTGACACCGATGAAATTTGGAGAGTTATATAATTTTTTGTATGTGATTTTGTTAAATATATTTTGAAGTTGTTAATTTATTGTGATTTATAGCACTTCTTATATCATTTTCAAATAATATATATTACTCTTTCTGTTCCATTTTATGTGACGTAGGTACTTTTACGAAACTCAACTAAATTTCTTATATGATTCTTAAATATTTGTAGTTGTTATTTTACTTTAATTTACGTTACTTTTTATGTTATTTTCAAACAAACTTCTTATGTTTCAATATGGAATTAAAGAGTCAATAAAATTTCTTTTATGATTTTTAATTATGTTTTTTTAATATCTTATATTATTACATTGTGATTTTAAGTACTTTTTATGTAATTTTTAAATCTAGAACAAATTAAAAGAAAAACAAGGAAAAATTTAAATGAAGAAAGTACTAAAATTTTCAAATAATCATATTTCTATATTAAAATGTTAAAAACTTTAAAACTCCACATATATGCAGAAAATCATATACGGAAGACAAAATAATTTTTAAAATATATATTAAAGCTCTTTCTAATAATATCACATATTTATTCTATTTTTCAAATAATATATATTTCTCACTCAATCTCAATTACGCAGTACATATGAAATTTCGAGAGTTAATCAAATTCTTAGTACTATTTTAAACTATATTTTAGTACTATTTATATAATTTTCAAATAATATATGTTACTACTCTATTATATTATGCAATACATGTGAAATTTCAAGAATTAACCAAAATTTTAATATTTTAAATTGATTTTTAGTACTATTTTTGTAGTAAATAGAGGAAGTTGAAGAAGAAGGGCAAATCGGTCAATTGACTGACTAACCCTAAGCTCCTAAACATTCTCACTTCTAAATGGAAGCACGGGCACAATATCCGTTAAATTGTTAATTATTATGATTTATAATATTTTTTACATTATTTTCAAATAATATATGTTATGTATTTTTAAATACTTTAAGTTGTGATTAATAATATTCTTAACGTAATTTCAAATAATATATGTTACTCCATTTGTCCCAATTTATGTGACACATGTGAAATTTTGAGAGTTAATATGTTTTTCAAATATTGTAAGTTGTTAACTATTGTGGTTTATGGTATTCTTAATGTAATTTTTCAAATAATATATGTTATTCCCTTCGTCTTAATTATACAATTCGCGTAAAATTTTGAGAGTTAATCGAATTTGTAATATTTTAAATTTATTTTTTAGTACTATTTAAAAAGGAAAAAATTAAAATATAATGAAAGAGGAGTGTATAAAAGTAGGTGGGCCATCTTCAAAAACCAAATATAAAAGTAGGTGGGCCATGGTGCCACGTGTCGAAAGAAGAGTGAATTTTATTCACTCTTCTTATATAGTATATAAATATATATGATATATGATTTAAATAAAATAAAAGTAGGTGGGCCATGATGCCACGTGTCGAAAGAAGAGTGAATTTTATTCACTCTTCTTATATAGTATATAAATATATATGATATATGATTTAAATAAAATAAAAGTAGGTGGGCCATGATGCCACGTGTCGAAAGAAGAGTGAATTTTATTCACTCTTCTTATATAGTATATAAATATATATGATATATGATTTAAATAAAATAAAAGTAGGTGGGCCATGATGCCACGTGTCGAAAGAAGAGTGAATTTTATTCACTCTTCTTATATAGTATATAAATATATATGATATATGATTTAAATAAAATAAAAGTAGGTGGGCCATGATGCCACGTGTCGAAAGAAGAGTGAATTTTATTCACTCTTCTTATATAGTATATAAATATATATGATATATGATTTAAATAAAATAAAAGTAGGTGGGCCATGATGCCACGTGTCGAAAGAAGAGTGAATTTTATTCACTCTTCTTATATAGTAATATAGATTAGTGTGCCACTTCTAAGAACTTTTGAAACACTTTCATCAACTCATTATTTTGTGAATTCCACTCAACTCCAATGGTGCTAGTTTTTTTTATTGTGTTTGTACAGATGCTACTCTTAACTGATGTAGTCTCGTCGCACTTCATTGTTGAGACTCTTCCAGGATTTGATGGACAACTTCCATTTAAACTTGAAACAGGGTAAGTATATACATTTATTTATTTTTATCTTTATATATATAATTAAATAGTTACTAATTTGTATATTTTCATGATTAGTTATATTGGTGTTGGAGAAGAGGAAAAATTGCAGCTATTTTACTATTTTGTAGAATCTGAGAGGGACCCACAAAATGATCCTCTTATGATTTGGCTCACTGGAGGTCCTGGTGGCTCTGGTCTATCTTCCTTTCTATATGAAATTGGTATGTCAATTTTAATTCTGTTCTACTTTAAATAATTCACTTATTTTTGTATATGTGTATAAATTGTCACTTTTATAAGTATCTAATGATATAATGTTTTCATGAATATAAATAATTTATCATTTAGCAAACATCCCTTATTCGTTATAGGCTGAACTCATCGGTGACCCTTAAAGTTGACATCAGTTTTCTACTTAGACACCTTTAACTAGGCTTTGTTCAGTTTAGACACCTTATGTCATGTCGCATTGTATCATTTTGACACTCTTTACTGACATGATATGGTGAGTGTAATACACTTATAAAAGGGGCGTGAAAGACTTATTTATCCAATTTTAAATTGTTGGTCAATTTTTTAACTAGGAACAGTTGATTTCTAATAAAGTTTTGATTTTTTTTTAGAATTCTTGAGTTGTGCACCTTTTGGTAAAATATAGATGGAGTGGATTTGGTTAGGAAACAAAATGAGTTATGCATTTTAATTGATCCTAAAAAATTTAACTATTAAAGTTAAAGAGATTTGAGATATGGAGAAGACCAAGAGGTGGGGCTGGGTTTGATTTGCTGGAGAAGACGATTGGAAGTAGATTTTTTTTTAAAAATGATTTAATCAAAATTATTTGAGCAAAAATGTCAGGTGTTGTTGATTCATTGGCTAATTTTTTTAGTTTTATTCAAAATTCATTATTAAAGAATTATATTGGTGTCAAATGACAAATGTCTTCATTTAATTCGACAACTTTGACACATCATTGTGAAATAAGTGTCAAAATGACACAGCAGAACCTCACATGAGGTGTCTAAAATGAACAAACTCTAGTTAAGGTATCTAAGTGAAAATTCATGCCAACTTTAAGGGGCCACCAATAGTTTCAGCCTATATCGATAGTGTATTCGACTTTTAGTATGCGATACCATGGCCGGGCATATGATTAATAATCACTTAGGATGTGTTATGTAAGATGAAAATGATTTCTAGGAAAAAGAATAGGTTTTTTTTACTTATTTCTTGTGTGCTAAGAAAAAAGTTATTATCCTAAAAGGATTTATATATAATCCCAAGTAAAATATGTAGGTAATTTATAGTTTTCTAGTAGTGCGTGCGTGTATATAAGGGAGAGTTGAAGCTCATTCTCCATGCTTGTTTCAGGCCCTTTAACATTTGATTATGCAAATTCTAGTGGAAATTTCCCTAAATTGGAGTTGAACTTACATTCTTGGAGCAAGGTTTTGTAAGCTTACTCTTTTGCTTATTGTTCGTGTATTAATTGACATGTAATGTAATACAATGTGGTTTTGATTACTAGGTGGCGAACATAATATTTATAGACCAACCTGTTGGCGCTGGATACTCATATGCAAAGACTTCAGAAGCTTATAACTCCAATGATACCCTCTCTGCAACTCTAATTTATGACTTCCTTAGAAAGGTGAGAGATTTTTTTTTTTGGATATGTTAATATTAATGAGACGAGTGTGAACGAAACGAAATTGTTGTGTTGTAGTGGCTTATGGATCATCCCGAGTACCTCAAGAATCCACTATATGTTGCTGGTGAATCCTACGCAGGCATTTATATTGCATTGGTTACTCGCAAAATATATGATGGTATTGTATCTTGTAATATATACGTGAATTTAGGATTAGTGTTTTAGTATATATGTTATCGCGTGCTTTTTCATTATAAGATTTTTCTTTCTCTCAAGGTGTTGAAGTTGGTGATGAGCCTCAAATGAATATCAAAGTATGAATACAACAATGCATTAATTTGTTGCTCATGATCTTCTTTGTATTCTCATTTTAGATTTTAATTTGCTGAAATGTAGGGATATATACAAGGCAATGCTAGCTGCAACAGATGCATACACTACCATGAATAGTAGAGTCAAATATGCTTATCATATGGGACTTATTTCAGATAAGATCTACCAGGTATGCTCACACACTTCAACATGGTATCAGAGCAAACAGACATATAGTTATGCTAACAAATTAAAGTAAAGTTGTTCCTTTGTGTAGTCCGCTAAAGCAAATTGCAATGGGAATTACGTTGACATTGATCCGAATAACATATTATGTCTAAATGCTCTTGAGAAAGTAAAAAAGGTAAGGGATCATCAAATTTTGCACTCTCCTCCTTTTAACTTCAATTATACCTAATACTCCATCATTGCATCTACCTATATAGTGTCTCAACAACATTCGAAGCCATCATATTTTAGAAAATTGGTGTGAGCAGTCATTTTTAATGAGCAATGTCCACTCATTATTTCCAATTCCAGGACCATGGTGTCGAGTAAGTCTCTGTTTCTCCCTTCATAGTAATCAGATCATTTATTGTATACTTGCATAGTTTACTTTTTAAATCCAGGAAAATAATTACATATACTCGAAGATTTGGGCAAACGATAAAGCTGTCCAGAAAGCACTAAACGTCCGTGAGGTATATATGCAAATACATTTTCTATCCATATACTATATGATCTTATGCCTTTGAATGATCATGTAAATAAAACCAGGGAACAATATTGGAGTGGGTGAGATGCAATAAAAGCATGAAATATGACGTTCATGAAGGTATGAAGAGATTCGAGTCATACGTCTATGATATCCAAAGTTCAATTGATGATCATCGTCATCTCACTAGCAAATCCTGTCGAGCTCTAATTTATAGGTTATTATTTATCTTCGTCTTCTTCCTCTTCCTCTTCCTCTTCCTCTTCCTCTTCCTCTTCCTCTTCCTCTTCCTCTTCCTCTTCCTCTTCCTCTTCTTCGTGTTTTGTCCTTCTTAATAAATTTTTACTTTGATAGTGGTGACCATGACATGACTATTTCTCATTTGAGCACTGAAGAATGGATAGACACTTTGAAATTGCCAATTGTAGATGATTGGGAGCCTTGGTTTGTTGAAGATCAAGTTGCAGGGTTGGTTCCTTTTTTCTAACTTTCCACGACTCTTCAAAAATGTTGTTACACCAGTGTGTCAAACACGTACATACACCTGATCCTGATGACATTTTTGAAGAGTCGGAGCAACATAGTCTTTTTTAACTCACATGTACCAATACTTTTCTAATAACTACTTTCTTTATGTAGATACAAGGTGAAGTATCTACAAAATCATTATGAGTTGACATATGCAACTGTTAAGGTAACCACTATTCCCTATTGCAACAATCCTAAACCAATATCATTGCATGACTAGAGTTGAAGCTACAAATTTTAACCTGATCGGTGGAATCTGAATTTTATAACGATGATTTCAAATGTTATTAATTGAGTTCTAAATTTAATATGTGTACAGATTTAATAAACTTATTAATACTAATACACTATTGAGCAAACATTACTGAATCCGTACTCAAGCTTCTAGCTCCGCCCCTGATTGCATTTGCATCTTAATTGATTTACTTAGGGTGCGGGTCATAATGCTCCTGAATACAAGCCTCAACAATGCCTTCCTATGGTTGATAGGTGGTTTTCCGGTGACCCTCTTTAATTTCAACTTTCTAAGATGTTAATGTACTTATTTGTTTCTTTCCATCGACATAAGTAAGCGTGTGTGTGTTTTGTAATCTTGACATGGAAAATAAGTATGTATGATTTTACTTTGTAGTATGAGAAGTTATGGAGAAATTTATTATCTTTTTTTACAAATCATATGTTAGTTAATATGTAGTAAAATCCTTAGAACAACAATCTTGCAGAAATAAGTAACAACAAAGTTTAAAGCATGTTTTCAAAACAAGAAATTAAAATCAGTAAAGAAAAACAAGATGTAACAATAAACCGAAACATTATTAATGAAAAGAAGAATAGCGAGTCTGCTAAATCCACAGTGTGTCTTTAAGGAAATTATTTCCCTCAAGGCTAAAGGAATATATTCTTCACGATAGAATGATTTTACTCACCAATGTATCAGTACCAAGAAATGAATGATTTTACTCATCAGTACTAAAAATAATGGTGTCAGTAAACCACTCAATGGAGCAAAGTACACTAGTTTTATTTGTGCAGAAGAAGAAGTTCAAATTTTTTAAATGAATCCGATTCTAAAACATAACTTTTGTTATTATGTTATTCTACTACTATACTAGTTGATAGTTAATTATGTTTTAAATTAAATTTATAGCTTTTTTTTTTGTATTTTTTATTTGTTGCAATTTATTTAAAATGTTGTTGTCCTAACCTAACAAATAATAGGGAAAAAAGCAGCCACTTGACTTAATTTATTGTTAGATCTTATGTTATGTACAAAAAACTCAAATTTATTTAAAGTAATTCTTATAAATTTTAAAGAATTGATTTCATAAGCAATTCACATATTGATATCAACTTATTGACATATGATTCGCTGAAAACTGAGTGAAAAAAAATTATATTTTATAACATGAACTTTTTATTAATTCAAGATGGAAAAAACATTTATTTCTATCAGTGGGAGCCCTTTATTTCTATTAGTGGGATCGAGGATCAAATTAGGTTGCTGTCAAAATATTATATATGAGACCTTGGTTAAGAATAAAGCAGGTGCACAAATATGCAAGCTATATTTTCCATTTTATTTTATTTTATTTAGAAGTGTGGATAACCACACAGGAGGCGGTCAACATGTCTGCTTCACCTATGTGGTTTCACACTTTTATTACTTTTGTCTATTTTTTCTTTCCGTTTTAATTTGTTTTTTTTTATATATTTAAAAACTACGTAAAAAAATATTATAAATCATGATAATTAATATTTAATAAATATATATATATATATATATAAATTCAATTGCTTATAAAAAATTCGATTGACTCATAAAATTAATCTATTTGTGTCACATAAAATGGAACAAAAGAAGTTACATGTATTATTTAATTTGAAAATTACGTAAAAAGTATTGTAAATCTCAATAATTAACAACATATTGACTCTTGAAAATTCTATTTGTGCTAACATATATTGGGACAAGAAAAGTAACATATATTATTTAAAAATTACGTAAAAGTACTATAAATTACATTAATTAACGAACTTAAAATATTTAAAAATCATATTAAAATTTAATTGACTCTCTAATTTTATATGTGTCACATAAAGTGAAACAAAAAATAACGGATATTGGGCCCGTGCTAGCACGGACGCTTGTGTCTAGTAGAGGAGAAAAGGTGAATGTATACTTATTTTCACATACGTATAAATATATATCTATAAAACTTCAAAATAAATACAAGTAATGTTATTTCATACATACAAATAATACATGTATATAACCAACCTCATACAATGTGTTGGTGTAATATACCACAAATACAATAAATTACAGTAGAAAATAAAATGAACAAAAAATGAATAAAAATTATCATTCAGGCTGATGTGTGGATATCTTGCTCTCTTTAAGGAGATTTAAGCTCACTATAGCATAATCTACTCCGATCCAACAATATCACTCTTGACTTGTCCCCTCTAGGATACAACAGCCCTGTTAGGACCGAAATACTTAGGTGTCATGCGGAATCTAGCAAAGCAAACCTCGAAAGATCATGAGTAAGAAGACAAACAAGAAATATACCAAAAGACACAAACATTTGACATAGTTCGGTCAACTGACCTACTTCCACATAGGAGATGAGCAATCCACTATATAAATATGAGAGTACAAATATAGAGGGAAGTAACCTCATACAATTCACTCGAAATAAAAAGAGGTTCACACAAGTGATAACGTATCATTTGTGTCTCACCGTTTCCCCCCCCTACACAAAACTTTCAAAACCCCTAAGATTGCATTGTGAATGTTAACAAGTTAGAAGGAATGAACCTCTATTTATAGAGTCATAAATCTTTTCCTACAAGAAAATGACTAGCCAAATAGGGAGATTTTGTGTTTTCCTTTCAAAAAAAGGAAAACCCAAATAGGATAAGAAACTTGGGGAAAATACCCAATAAGCCCAACAACATCATACAACTCAAACAACTACGGATTAATTAAAAAGTTCAAAGCTCCAATAAAAGAATATCTTCCTTCAACAAATAACTACTCTCTTTTGTACACTGAATTATTTGAAGACTTAGAATATTAGTTTTTGTTTCAACCGTCTCTTTCACTACACTAATCTCAATAAAATACCTTCTCATCGTTTCTTATAGTGTTTCTCTTCTTTCAATACAAAGTAAGACCACACTAGCTATTTATAGTGGAGGAATCTTCCTTGCAATGAATAAGAAGATTATTGGGTAGTTAATAGGATAATTAATAAATGGTCTAAACGTTACATAAGTTACAAAAATAATTAGATAGAATATTAATGGGTGAAATGAAGAGTTAGAGGTTACAAAAGTTACTAACACAAATGTAATGTATACCAATGAACATAACATGATACATAATGTGACATATGATACCTTTTTATTAATATTCAAATGTCACACTAACACAATGTTTTATTAAAATCTAAGTTATCAAATAATTGTCACAACACATACAAATATTCCTATATATATATTGGTTAATTTCTACCTTCTATGTCAACTTATCGTTTACTAAAAGTAATTAATATCATATTCATTCATTTAAGTATAAAATTCGCATTAACTAATCAGGGTCATGATAGAGTGGTTAATACTCCATTCTTGATCATAACTCTCAAATTTGAGTATGATTAGATATAAAATCACCTTTGTTATATCTCTCAACGTGGGATTTTCTGATGCAAAATAATTAGAATTTAGTCGAACCACCATATCAAGGTGAGATTTTTTATTTTATTTTATTTTTAAAACGTATCCAACTGCTCATAAACAAACAAATCAATCTTATCAAAATTTTGCAACAATGACAAGAAAAAAAAAATAGAATATTATAAATTTGCCGAAGTGGGCATCTATATATACATTTGAGTAAATTAAACCAAATGTATTATAATATTTACATAGAGTGATTATATATATTGGTGATAATATTTTATTATATAATATGGAGTTATTACCAAGATTATTTCCACTATATAAAACAATTTTATGAGACATTAACCATATCAAGATTTGGTTATTCTCACAATTAATTCGAAATTATATCTAATCGAGTCACCACATTTAACCTTCCAATTACTTGAAATGTGAAATTTTGATCCCCCTTGCTAGTAAATACATACAATCCCAATTATTATCCACCGTTTCACCATTTAATTACTCATGTGTACTAACTAGCTAGTTGGTATCAAGGCTTAGTCATGTTTAGGTTCAATATTTGCTAGAAGTCTTTAATTTATATCGAGTTAAAGATTTACATGTTAATAGAAAATGTAGAGAAATTATAGTGTTGGAGAACTTAAATTACTCAATGTATACTAGAATTAGTGGCAAATTTACAGCCTAAATTATGCGCGTGAACCTATGATCTCTTCGTAAAGTTAAATATTTTATGTATATATTTCTTAAAGTTCATATAGTATTATCTGATGATGACATTCACACTATAAAAACACTCAAACTTAAATTATTTTTTTGCTTCTTTTCATTACTACAAAAGGAACCCCAATTACCAACAAAAAAATTCGTTGGTAAATTGATCAAATTGGTTGGCAAATTGAGTTACCAACCAAATTGGCCAACTTATATTAATCTTTTGCTAAAAGGCTCGTCGGTAAATATTACCAACCGATTTTAATTTGTTGGTAAACTTACCAACCAAAAATCAGTTGGTAAACACCCAAAGATGTTGTTACAAAATTTTGAAACATGGCCCTGAAATTTCCGTTGGTAAATTCACCAAGTAATTTTTGGTTAGTATATCGTTAGTACCTTTACTAATGAATTGAAAAGGAGTTGGTAAATTTTTTCTTCATTATTCGATTCCGTTGGTAATACGTTGGTAATTATAGAAAATTTTTGTTGGTAATTTACCAATAAATTTTAAATACTTTTATTTTTTTTTGGTTTCCCATCCGGTGTCTGGTACCCCACACCGGAGCCCGACTAAATCCGGATTCACGTTGGGAAGTCCCACATTGGGGAGTAAAGCGCTCCCTAACAAAGGCGACTCCGTACCCGAGGGGAGTCGAACCTGAGACCTCTAGGTTAAGGATGATGCAGTACTTACCACTCCACCACAACCCTTGTTGGAAATAAATTTTAAATACGTTAATATGATTATTTGTTTTTCTAATAAATTTACTAATTGATTGTTAGTTTGTTGGTAATATATCATTCAAGGCGACTCCGTATCCAGGGGAATCA
>NW_006239043.1:576057-579532 GCF_000226075.1 Solanum tuberosum
AATTCTCATCTGAGCATGTTCACAAATTTTTTGACCAAAGTCAAATTTTCGCCAAAACATAAGATTTAAAACATCTAACGACACAAATAAAAAACGGAAGCCTCAAAACTTGAACCAACCTTCCTGTTAGATCAAAAATGACCTTTCGAAGCTAATGACACTGACAGAGTTCTAATCTGAGCACGCGTTTACATAAAATATTGACCAAAGTCAAGTTTTGGCTAAAATTTAAAAGTTAAAACGCCTAACTACACAAACTAAATATGAAAGCCTCAACACTAGACGCTGATTTACCAAAAAGTTTAACTTCAATTGATAAATTTACCAACTATTCAAATATAAGTTAGTAATTAATAATTTACCAATAAATTTTATCACAGTTGGTAATAGTTACTATTCAACTAAACATTCATATGTAATATTACCAACTAATAATTAATATGTTGGTAAATTTTACCAATGGATTAATGATCGGTTGGTATATTACCAACTATTTTAATGATGTTAGTAAATTACTAACTACAATCTTTATTTGTCGGCAAAATTTTCAACTAATTGGATATTGGTTGACAAGTTTACCAACAAATTACATTTCGTTACTAATTTACCAACACATTTATATTTGGTTGGTAAATTTAGCAACACAATCTTGCCGTTGGTAAATGTTTGGTTAGTAATCATTGGTAATATGTTAATAAATTATATAAACAATTTTTTTGTCATATTTACCAACCGATATATACTTCGTTGGTAATATTACCAACAAAAGGTGTGCGTTAGTAATATTTCAGTTGGTAATCCATTGATAAAATGTTGCTAAATTTGGCGCCATTTTTTCCCGCTGTATATACCAACTAAAATACTTAGTTAGTAAGATTTTGGTTGGTAATCTGTTAGAATTTCGTTGTTAAGTTTTAAAATATAATTCAGTTAGAAATATGTTGGTAATTTGTTAGTAGAATACTAACCAACTTAAGTTGTTAGTAAAATATGTTGGCAATTTAGGGTTTTTTTGTAGATATCATGTATTCGCCTTTGATTGGAATGAAATGGTTCCAAAGGGAGCCAGTTGGACTAAGTGATTATATAGTCTATCCTAAAAATTTGAGATTGACGCGTAATAATAGTTGTTGTCACTAAATTCAAATTTATACCAAAATCTAACCTCATAATATTACCTTTCCTTATACTAATATAAATCAAATTCTTTAATTATTTCTTATAAATTTTGGTATAACCATTTGATATTTGGCACCCAATATATGTTCAAACTAATTTAGATTTACATTTCGTAAAATCATTTAAAGTGAAAAGTGTCACGATCCAGGTCTACATCTATAACGATCCGATCCGGTTGTTATGAGTAGGCCAATAGTGAAGAAATTTGGGCCAAAAAACTTTTCGAGTAGAGAGTTAATTTTTTTGGCTAGGCCAGCCTCATACGGAATTTGGGCTAGGTGAAGTCTAGGGCTATCCGGAAATGGGTGGGGTGGGGTGTATTGTTAAGGTTTGGTTGATATATTCGTGTAGCCAAGGCATTAAGGAATCCATAAGGCTTTATGAAATTGAATAGGGATAAGTAGAACTCCCGAAATTGATCTTGGTGTGGAAGAGATATGTCGGGACGTCAAAAGAAGAGGCTGCCTTGTGAAAACGTGAGTTTTCTCGAATTTCTGGAGTTGCAGAACTTTCACCTATCCCGCTATAGTGTCAGGCGTCCGCTATAGCGAAGTGTGCAGACCGCTATAACAGAGTAAGTTGCGTTATAGCGATGCTGCTATTGCGGGGAGAAACAAGGTTTTTGCAGAAACATCTCCAAAAACCCTATTTTATGCACTTTTGTTCTTGGAGTTAGGAGAGTGATTTGGGCAGTTTTCACTTGATTTTCCACATAATTCATTGGTAAAGGTAATAATTTGACTCCCCAAGCTTGTGCATTGATTCTTAAGCCTTTGAATCTAGGTTATTTTCTTTGGGGGAAGGTTTTCACATGATTTCATGGTGTCTAAGTTGGGGAAGATTATCATATGTTGATAATCTGGGTAATTAATAGGCCATTGGTGATCGATTGTTGCTTTTTTTTAAGACCAAGAACAAGGCAAGACACTTCAAAAAGGGAAAACTCAGGTTCTTTAGAGTTTACAAGAAACTTGATTTGAGGTAGGTGATGGTTGTATATTTTCGATTTATATATTTATGCATGTCTATTGCCTCGTAGTATCTTTTGTACAATGGATTGTATGGAATACATTGGGAGACATATGAAATAACATCGTGTTGATAACTTCATGCAATGAATTTCTATTGTGACTTGTGGTTTTCAAGTGGTATTGTTTATAATGCTTGTGATTGTGCATGATTGTTTAGTTGACTTGGGTACCATGTTGGTACACTAACTATGAATGGCTCGGGTAACATACCAGTAAACTAACTATGGATGACTCAGGTACCACATCGGTATACTAACAATTTGGGTTTGAGTTATGTGAGAGGACCAGGTATGTGATTACGGTCCCATGAGAGGACCGAGCATTTGCATTTGTGATCATTTGGGACATGCCTCAAGTTATTGTTGTCTCATGGTATATATGTGACTGAGAGTCTATGTGGTTTGATAATTGTTATTATATGCATTGTTATTATTTGAGGGTTAGTTATTGTGTCACGACCCGAGTCTACACCCTCGACGTGGCCGTCATGGCTGACTACAAGCGGAAAACTGATTCAAGCATACAAAGCTTAAAAACTGAATAAAATTCATGAAACTGAAATACAAAGTTTTAACTCAAATGAAAAACTCTGAATAAAATAATATATTCAACTCGCCATAAAATAGGCAACTTAAGTCTTTAAAATATTTAATAAAATAAGTGAATAATACAGACTTCTCAACCATACTGACTATCTATGAAGCCTCTAACTGATAACGATGGAAGTCGGGACAAGACCTACGACATCCTGACTAAACTGAAACGTAAATGAAATCCTCCGGAAAATAAGGAGGCTCACCATAGCTAACTTGAAATCTCGGATGTATCAACGAATCTCCTGTTGATGATCCTGAATACCTGTGTCTGCATCATGAAAAGATGCAGGCCAAATGGCTCAGTACGTGGAATGTACGAGCATGTAAGAGGAATTCTAAAGCATAAACATAAGCTTGAAAAGAATCTGAAAGGAAACTGAATAACATACCTAGCTCAACTCAACTCAACTCAACATAACTGAACTCATTTCAATATAAAACAGTTTTAAAACAAGTGCAATATAATGAAAAGTTGTTTAAAACATGATGCCAACTCTGTATGTATGCAAAGATACAAATAACTCTGAGATGTATGTAAAAATACAAATAAACTGATGTATATAAAAATACAAATAACTTCTGTGAGAGTTTCTCTAACCGACAACCATCACATAAGAGTTATTGTGATGATACAACGATCTTCCTCACGCTGCCAGCGCATCCTATACC
>NW_006239043.1:581153-603904 GCF_000226075.1 Solanum tuberosum
CCAACACAACAAGATTTAGAATGAACTTCAAGAACACCTATCAAGAACTTATCAAGAACTCTAGTCTTTCAACTTCAAGAATGAAATTTGCGCTGAAAATAACATGTTTGGCGTGTGGGTGAACAAACCCAATACTATGGAAGCTTACATACCTCTTAGGGATTAAACCCATGGCGAAAATCCGCAACAAAACGCAAGACTCTCGACGAACACTTTGATCATCTCCACTTTTCTCTTCTTGAACTCTCAACTAAACCCTAGGCTAATTTTAGGATTATAAAACTGAACCTAATAGGATTAGACCCTTAAATATTACTAAAAATGAATTAAATCTGATTGGATAAGGAAAAGACCAAAATACCCCTCACTATTTCCTGCTAACTTTCCTTAACTGGGTAGCCTAACTTCAAAGTGTCATATCTCACTCATACGAACTCGAAACTGATCAAACTTGGTGGCGTTGGAAAGATAATTCAAAGATCTTTCCTAAGGTACCTAGTAGCACACGGAGTTATGGTCGTTTGAAGTTGACCCAAAACTCATACTTAGCTTAACTTGCAAAATTTCAGATTTTGCTATTTCCAATTTAGTTCTTTTTCGAACTCAAGGTGCTACATCTAGTGAACTTAACACTTAAGAAATTTTAAATTTCTCGGTAAAATCTCACTCACTACAATGACCGGTTCGAGTCTTAGTTCGAATTTTTTTCTAGGGTGTTACATATTGGCTCTCTGATCAGCAGGTGGTTTAGTATGGATGGTGTCACTCACGACGGTCTGGATATTGACAATATTCTAGACGTAACACGCTACTTGGAACCACGAGTGACCCCAAGCTAACCCATGACCCGACATGAAACATATCACTCAAACTGAAAGGAAAAAACGAATTGAAAGTTAATACATTGGATGAGCTCATATAGCATAAACAAATATTAAAAAGGTAATGTGACAAAAATATATATTATTTGAAACCTTTCCTCTCCCCAACCATTTCGAGTTAAGGAGATGTGAAAACACGTTTATCTCTATAAGTCTAACTTAAATGAAGAATGTTTCATGATCTTTGTTGTTGTGTTTTTGATAATCCTTTGTTTTTAGAATTAGATATAGAGTTTTATGATTAAGAATAAATTGATCATGTCATTGGTTTGGTGAATATATATATATATGAAAAACTTATATGGTGTAAATTAATTAAGCCTTCTTGAAAATAAATTATTTAATATTTTGATATAATATGGGTGTTTATTTGACATTGCATCTTCATTTTCTCTCCTTATTTTTCTTTTATCGAGTTTAACTTTCATAGACCGATAATTAGAAAAGAATATGTATATTATTAGGTATATATATATGTATGTCATCTAAAATATAGTTACATGTTGGTGCCTATACTAAGTGAATCAAGTTACGTTAGAAAAATAAGACAATTAATCGATCTACCACAACAAGTTGAAGTATAGTGGTAGCATAAAATTCTTTTAAATTGACGCTCCATGTTATAACTGAGGAAAAATACAAGTATACAAATATGAAAATACAGTCGAATGTGCCTCTCTATAACAACATTTCATTAAAACAATCATTTTTTTAATGTGAAAATCGATCTTACATGTTATATTATATTATATATTCTCTATAAAAATATTTTGCTATAACAAAAATAAAATATCGAAATAAACAGTCCTATTATAGAGAAATTTGATTGTATTAAAAATGAATTATTCAATTACTAAAATAAATATAAGTAATAACAAGAAGCACCAGTGGTCTAGTGGTAGAATAGTACCCTGCCACGGTACAGGTTCGATTCCCGGTTGGTGCATATTTATTACTCTTTTTATTTTCCCTTTAATATTTTTTTTATATATAAAAAAAACTTAGTGTAAAATATTTTTAGATATGATTTATAAACATTTTTATTTTATTAAGTTTAGATAGGTTATAATAACATTTATTTTCTTATATAAAAATATGATGCAACTAATTAATTATAACTTGAGATAAACCTAATCGGTTTATCGGTGTCTAAAGTATTCCGCATTCATGCAGGATCCGAGGAAGGAGATTAGGATAACACTTTTAAGGGATGTGATGTAGATAACCAATCCTAATACAAATATTAGTGATTGTAGGACTCGAACATGTAATCTATAAATCACACAAAAGATAACTTTATCATTGCTCCGAGACTCCCTCCGAAGTGAGTCATAGAACAAAACTTTCTCTTATGGTTATGTTTTAGCTATTAGTTAAAGCTCTAGATTTTAAATAATTGTGAAAAAATAATCAAATATACAGTGACAGATAATGATATATTTAACGCTATCAAGTTAAATTTACATATTATATTATATATCTATAAATAATAGGAGAAAAAAAAAGTGCCACATGTCATCACCAGAAAAATTCAACAATTTTAAAATTTTAAAAATAATTTCAATATTTTTAAATTTTGTATTTAAAATTAACAAAAAAAAAGAAAGAAGTAACCAACTAAATTTTTATTTAAAAACTGATTATAAAAAAAAAAGTTAAAAATTGTGGATATTCGTTGGTTAAATGGGTGGTTTTTTTATTTTTTAATGGGGTAGTTTCTTTTTAATTTTTTAAAAATTTATTTTAAATTAATAATCAAAAAATAAAAATCACATTCAAATAAAAATTCGAAGCCTTATGGTTTGTTGGGAGTAGGATGATCATGCCAATTTCTGCATTTCAGGCCATTAAGATGAAACTTTAGTTCAACCTAATCTTCAAATATCAACTTCCATTTTACTTATTGCCAAGCCAAGAGTGTAAGATTGACAATATTGACCAGTTTTTAAAGTGTTTATTCCATTTTTGTTTTCTTTTTTTTATCAAGAAAATATGTTGTATATGAAGATCTTAGATATATTTTATCTGAATCAATAATTGAACCAAATTGATTAAATTAATTCATTTTAAGCATAATTTATGGCATATGACTTTCTTTCGTATTTTTCCTCATTTCATTGCAGATGATTTACAAAAGAGGAAAAATCTTTCATTTATTTTTTATTGAATGTCTGATTTATGTCATTAACATTGCAATTTGCAATAGATAATTCATTCAAGCAAAATTTATGGCTTATGAATTATCTTTGATAGAAATTGAATCATTTGTAAGGCCCTATAACAAATGGATAGTTATTGCTCAATATTGTATGAATATCCCAGTTAATGACATAAACAATTCTAACAAAGGAAGATCTCTTATTGTCATACATACTTGCCACTATACATAATTTTCCAAAGATTTCAACAAACTACAATATGCATGATTTGAATAATAAACTTTACCGTAAACAACATACAAATATTTTTAATTTTTAAAATAGTAAAAATATTTTGAATTTTAAATATTTTAAAGGTAACATTAAAAATTTAAAATATTTTATAGATAATATTAAAAAAAAGAAAAGAGAAAGATAAGTGCTCTTTTTTCATCTGAGATTTACCATAAATATTTGAAAATATTGAAATCAAAATATCAATTTAAATTTCTGAAATTATAAATAAAAAATATTTAAAATTGGAAGATCTT
Organism: Solanum tuberosum; assembly: GCF_000226075.1. Classification (NCBI taxonomy): domain Eukaryota; kingdom Viridiplantae; phylum Streptophyta; class Magnoliopsida; order Solanales; family Solanaceae; genus Solanum; species Solanum tuberosum. The sequence continues at coordinate 584,724 of NW_006239043.1, forward strand.
TTTGAAGGATAAAACTACTTTTTAATTCTATAAAAAGAAGAAGATGAAATTAGAAAAGGAACAATAAAATATTATATGTGGCTAAAATAACTAATGGAGTCTTTTAACACATAATTTATATTTAATTAACAAAATAAATTTTAAATATGAAACTAAAAACTAAAAATATTTTAGAAGATAGGGACACTTTTTTATTTAAACAAAAAAATGAATACGATAAAATCACAACAGTTACAAAAAAAAATGCTAACTAACTATTTTTAAATACATAGCTAAAATAATTACTCCACATACACACGATGGAGTCTTTTTAAAAAAAAATTAAAATCTAAGTATTTTAAATTTAAAAATCTTTTAAAAGGAAAAGGATATTTTTCAATTTTAAACAAAGAAAAAGAAGAAGATAAATTCAAAAGAGGAACAAAAAAAATAATTAACAAACTATGTTTAAATATGTGGCTGCAATAACTGCTCTCATGTACGATGGATTCTTCTTCAATTCATAATCTTTTTCTTTTTACAATATTTGTAGCCCTAAAATTTAGGAATGTAAATTTGTTTATTTTTAAAAAAAATCGTGTTTGGCCTTATTTTTTCTATTTATGTTATATATAATTAAAAATAAATAAAAATAGTTGTGTTTTTAATTTTTTTAATGTATGATTTATGAAATTTTATTTTTAATATCAAAGTAAGATATGTTACTCCTCCATTAGTGAAGGAGATTCATTGTAAAATAGTTGGATTGTGTAGATAAAAACATGATGAATGTTCTTTTGGTTATGGGGTGATGAAATTTATTAGTTTTCTTTAGTTATGTATTTCAATTTTAATTTGTGATTCTTCTGATTGAAAATTCATATATGAAAGAACAAAAACTTATGAATATTTTTTTGATATGTAATTTTTATTTAAAGTATGTTAAAAAATTTCATGCTTCTTTATACTTGATTAATGAAAATATGTCAATTGTTAGAATATCTGTTAGAGAATAAAATTAATAAATTTGAAAAATATAACTTGCAATGTAACTACAAATTATATTTGATTGTAAATTGTGAAAAATACATATACAATAACTTTTTTTCCTCACTGATTTTGCCTCTCTTTTTAATGATTTTTTCTTTCAATAACAACTACATCTTATAGGATTAGCCGTTTTATATAACTTTTCTATTCAATGTGTTTTTCGAAATTGATTTGAAAATGTAAACATTATGTAGTAATAAAATATTACTATAATATTACGATTTTAAGAAAATATCATGTAATCGATATATGAGTTCTACAAAAATAGAAAGACAAAAATTAAAAATTTGAATATCATACCTACAATTTGATATTTAATCATGTCATGTGAAAGTTAGATTTTAAAATTTACTAACAAGGATATAATATTATTTCAATTAACCATAATTAAAAATAATAGATCAAACATGTAAAAACACATAAAGTAATTGTTTTTTTAATCAAACTAAAAAAAATAAATTAATATTATATTTATTAAAATTTCAACAAAACATATTTAAAAACAAAAAAATGTAGCTAATTATAACTATAAACATAATATTTAAATTTTAATATTATAAATATTAAATTGTGTATTAATAATACATTACAAAGTACATAGTAATATTACTTATTTTTAATTTAAATATCCGTGCAACGCACGGGCACGTATACTAGTAATACTTAATTATGATCTCCATTCTCTATATATACAGAATAATATATAGTAAATAATTTGCTATCCGATTAAAAATACTAATAAAATAAAATTGTTTATAATTCTTATTCTGCAGTCTGAAAGATTCTTTAAAAATATTATAAGACAAAATCACTTTGTAAATTTAAATTTATTATTATTACTATACTTTTAATTTCAAAGACATATCTCTTGTAAATGACAAAATTTTGACCTTTATACCATAAGGGGTCGTTTGGTTACAAGGATTAACGGTTATTTCAATATTAAAATTTGGGATTAAATTTGTTCACTATTTAGTTATGAGCCAATATATATTAGCTAAAACTAGAATAAAATTCATATAAAAATCAAAGGATTATCTACCTCGTCTTTTTTTCTCCAATAGGAAGGGGAAAACACTAGATGATTTTTTTTCCTCTGTTAATTTTGATGGACAAAATTATGTGATACTTGTGCTGGTAGCTTGGTAGGAGGTAGCAGATATATATCCGTGAAATTAGTCACGTGTAAACAAATTCATACATCATGATTAAATATATATATAAAAGTGAGATTATTTATTATGAGATATCGTAATTTTGAACCAAACGACCCCTAAGTATACTCCATGATATATACTACTATATAAACACTTGAATATAGAGTAACATTATTCATCTATATAGCCATTTAAATTTTTGGACCATGACAAACAAAAACTTAGTATCCATTTTTGCAATTCTCTTAATTTTTTCCCTACTTTTCTTCATTAGCAACTCTTCTTCTTCTAATGATGATAATAATTATATAAGTGATAAATCGCAACTATAGACAATTACTTTACTCCAATATCAAAGGGCTTTTTTGCGGAGCTTCAACGTAGAAAAATGGAAGTTTGCTCATGTACACCTTGTTGTTACATATGCCCATGTCCTACTTCTTAAAAGGGGCTATTTAATAAAGTCGGAGTTCGACTTATATATGTTGATAGTATAAATAATTTTTACATTATCAGGTCACTTGTATTTATCTTAGCAGGTTGTCGTAACATAAACTGTGTTGTTTTCAAGATTACAAATTCGACCACTTTTTTCATATGGGGTGGCTACGTGTGCAAATGTCTTTCGAGTGACTTGATTGTGTGAAAAATTATTTACATTGTCGATGAATATTAGTTAAACTCGGAAATACCTTAATGCCATATTATGTACCCCTTGTTTTTGCTTTATTTTCGTATCAATATGTAATAACTTTTCGTAGTATGAATAAAAGTTTCCTTTTGGCCAAAAGAAGAGGTCACTCTTTTATATATATATATATTGGATTGTTGTAACGTGTCTTGTTTTCAAGATTATATACTATGTATCCAACTTTATACGAATGGTGATTATGTACATATATTATTTGGGAACGTGATAGCATTAACTTATATTCACTATCGGTAGATAATAGTTAAATGCAAAAATCATAGTCTCCTTTCAACTTTGTCATGTTTTTTTTTTGGTTCACTTAAAAAAAAAAAGAAAAAAAAAAAGAGGTCACCCTTATACCTCTTTGAAGTAAGGGCGTCGTAACATGTTTTATTTTCAAGATTGCAAATTGGAGGGAAATTAATTACGTGCAAATATTTTTTGAGTGATATGATAGTTTGAAAATTAACTTATTTTTATACTGTCAATGGGTGGATATTAGTTAAACACGCAAACAATAGGCTCCTTTTAATTTCTTTGTGTAAAACAATAAATCTGATGGTTTATAGATGAATTAATAGTCTATAAACTATCAAGTTCCTAATGTTTGAATTGTATAATTAATTAAGAGAATAAAAAGTTTAAACCCATTTCTGTAAGATCTTTTTGTTCCTTTAAAAAAAGATATTTCTAATTTACTGCACAAGAAAATATCAGATTCGTCACTAGAGCTAGGGGTGTACATAGCCGGGTTGGTTCGGGTTTTTCAAATATCAAACCAAACCATTTGTGTCGGATTTTTAAATCTATAAACCAAACTAAACCAATAAAACTCGGGTTTTTTAACGTCGGGTTTTTTCGAGTTTTTCGGATTTTCGGGTTTTTTCGGGTTTTTCCGGTAAAGTATTCATACAAACATATAATTTACTTGTACTTCAAATATTTCTTTAGTCCTACCAAAATACAACTATCTAAGGTGTTCTTAAGAAAATAACACAAAATATGATATGAGTAATGACACTAAAATATCCAACAAAAATAATAATAATGAAATCGCGTGAAACAAATATTGCAAATCAACAAGTCATAATGAAAATGATCATAATTTAAAAGTACTAAATCATGCTAAAATAAGTTTAATAAGTATTAGTTACATGACTAAATATTAAAGAAAATTAAAATTAGATTATGTATTTTAATTGTCTAAACCAATGTAAAACTAAAGAACAAAGATTCAATATTATTGTCATTTTTAATGTTGAATTGATTATTTTTTTGCATTAGTATTAATTTGATTTTGATTTAAGCTTTATTATAATTACAAATATATGTGGACTATAATCTTTATTGAACCATTCAGAATTCTAAGTTTCAAACTTGAAATAATATATTAAAAGATAAAAACTATGAAAAAGTATAAGAAATATTTAAAAATTATATCAAAGTAAATATTTTTATGTATAAAATAAAATTTTAAAATTATATATATAATGTCGGGTTGGGTTTTTTTAGTTAAAACCAAACCAATCCAAATATAGTCGGGGTTTTTTTTCCAATACCAAACCAAGTCAAACCAACCACTAGTCGGATTTTTTATTTCGGTTTGACTCGATTTGCGGTTTGGTTCGGTTTTCGATTCGGTTTTGTACACCCCTAACTAGAGCTATCAAACTGGCCTTAGCTCATGAGGTCGGCCTAACCCAATTCGTTATTGAGATAGTGTCGGGATAGAATTTTTCAAGCCCATTTAAAATTAGGGCTTATAAGTCCGATCCATATAAGTCTTTGATCCTTGAGGCTTGATCGGGGATGGGCGGGGGTCAGCCCATGGCCAAAACTATTTATTTAAGGGCAACTTAGAGAAATCTCACTAGTGTATAAGCTAATTACTTAGATGCACACTATGTTGTAATATTATGAATCTTATCAAATTTTGGTGCATCCAGATACATGGACTCAAAATTAGGTGTAATTTGTTCTAGATATATACACTCTATCCAAGTAGAATAGTATGTATCTAAGATACATAAACAAATCCCGCGCCCTCATCTTCCTCCCATCTCACTCACCACTCTCTTATCTCGCTCGCGTAGAGATGCATATACATGTATCTCGCGTATCTAGTATAATAGATACATGTTATGCACATTGTCACTCTCCGAGCCTACACCCTGGGCGGGACTTGCACTCGAGAACCATTGTTGGCCCCAAGCGAACCCTTGGCCTGGCTTAACTCTTAGCGGAAGACTTACTCATGATAAAAATACTTTAAAAAGTAAACTAAACTACATAATAGAAAACTTATAATGTATTAAAATAACATTCACTGGCCAAAGTGGCAACTCAAGTCTCAACCATCAAAACAAGGAATATAAAGACTCAAGAACTAACATCACTAACTGTCTATGAAGCCTCTAAACAACTGAGATGGACGTCTGGACAAGACCCACAACATCCTAATGAACTACAATACTGAAAGAAATAAAGGGATCCTCCGGAAAGCAAAAAGGCTCACCAACAAACTCTGGAGCTCAACTAGAATCAACGATGCGTTGGATGCTGATCCTGGTTACCTGTATCTGCATCATAAAAAGATGCAGGCCAAATGGCATCAGTACATTAAATGTACGAGCATGCGAGGGGAATTCTAAAACAAGACATAAGCTTGAAAGGAACTGAAAGAACAAACCCGGTCTCAACTCAACTGAACTCATTTCAATATAAAGCAGTATAAACAAGTGCAATATAAAGAAAAGCTTTTTAAAACATGGATAACAACTCTGTGTATTTTAGAAATACAATAGTATCTCCGTATGTATGCAAAGATACAATGTAACCTCTGAAATGTATATAAAAATACAAAATACTGTTGTGGGAGTTTCTCTAACCGACAACCATCACGTAAGAGCTATTATGACGATACATCATTTTGCCTCACGCTGTCAGGGCCGTCCTATACTTTGCAGAGGGTATAAAACCTGACTACTAAGTGGATTCACTAGTCTATGCTAAAAAGCACTAAGGAGTCATCTAAAAAGTATGACCATTTTCTACCCATGGTGTCTACATGGTTTATGGGGGCATAGTGTTGTCTGAACTCTCCCCCATATCGGTGCTCAATACTACTACCAAAATATACTACCTCAATATGTTTAAAAACTTAACTCTGTGGTTTGAGATAATTGCTCAAAACTTAGCTCAAAGGCTCTTTTGGAAATCAAAGTTTCCTCTCTTGCTTAATTATGAAAGCATTTACTCTTTACTGAAACTAGCTCAAAGGCTCTTTGGAAATCTCAGTTTCCGTTCTTGTTTAAATGTGAAAACATTTGCTCTTTGGGAATACATAGTCCCGATATACTCTTTTGAAGAAATGAACTTCAATTTTTACTCTTTACTCAACTCAAAACTCAAGTCTTAAAACAAAGTTAAAACATTTGTAAAAGACTTTTGGAAAACTCTCTTAACTTCACTTGACTTGACTCTTAACTTCTCTTAACTTGACTCTTAACTTTCCTTGAATTGAATTATGGATTCAAGGCTCACGATCTCATGTTATGGATGATTTCATGTTGTTTAGGCGTACCTTAGAGTGTAGAAATCAACTAGAAAACATAGGTACGTTGCAAGGGAACTAGTATGGAAAGAAATGGAAAAAAGTAGAAGACCTGGCGTCCCTGGCGCTCTGAGTGGCGCGGGGCGCCAGACCCAAAACTTTAGAGTCTGGCTTGGGGCGCTCTGGCTGGCGCGGCACCCCAGAGGCCAAACTTCAGAGAACTTTGTGGGTCACTCTGAATGGCGCGGCGCCTCACCCATTTTCCCAGATTTTTGACGAATTCTCTTGATCGTTTTTCAACTCTAAACCCTTTAAATTCAATTGGGTCTTTCCCCAAACACTTAGATTCAACTGCATACCCAAAATATGCAAGAATCTACCCAAAACGACATCTTATTTCATGAATTTAACTCAAGAACTTCTCCAAACTTTAACAATCAAGATTCAAACGAAACTTTCAACAATATCATCAAGAACTCATAAGCTCTTCTTTCGAGAACATAATTACGCTGAATCAAATCATGATTGGCGCGTGGGTGAACTAACCCAACGCTATGTGATCTCACATACCTCGTAGGAATCACCTCTTGACGAAATCCATAAGCAATTCTTCAAGAACTTGGTGATTTCTTGCTCCTTCTTCTCTTTTCTCCTCTTCTTTTCTCTTCTCTCAAAACCCTAACTTAATTTCAATTAGCGTAAACTGAATCCAATCATTTTAGACCCTAACTTAATTACCAAAAACGAAATTAATTAATTGGGTGGTGAAAAGACCATAATATCCTTCTAAAATCCGGTTTAGACTTTCCTTATCTAGACAGCCCAACTTCAAATGGGAATATCTCCCTCATACGAACTCAAAATCGCGCAAACTCGGCGGCGTTGGAAAGAAAATTCAAAGATCTTTCCTACGGTATCTTGTAGCACACCTAACAGATCCTGAGGTATGAGTTATGGTCGTTTGAAGTTGACCCAAAACTCATGCTTAACTTAATTTTGTCAAAATTTCCAGATTTTTCATTCTTTCCAAAAATGACTCTTTCTAATTCTAGCTCTTTTTAGTTGCGTGTGTTACACACACTAGATCTTTTGCTAGTGTTATTGAAACAACACCATTGTTTTCCATATTTGATTTGAAAATCTTCTTCTTTTCTTGATGTTACATAATTTTAAGTTTGAAAAGAAAAAAATGAAAAAAAGAAGGGAGAGTACCCCCTAGCCCGCGACCCTTTTAGGGTTGGGTTGGATTGAGTTGAGCATTTTCAGGCCCTTCCAAATGGAGGACCGGCCCGCCCTAGCCCATCAAATTCCTTGACCTGCGAGGTTTGGAACGAGTGGGACTGGGCTGACCCTTTTTGACAACTGTATTTGTCACATTCCAAATCTTTTAACCTTAATATTTCATTGAGAAAATATATAACTCGAAATTCTAGCTCCAACACTTGCTCGATCGATATAATTAGGATAATTAATCATAAACTCAAATATAAGCATATATTTAATATATAAAATGGAGATGAGATGCTTATATGATAAGTTAAATACCGACAGGGGACAAAGGAGGCCATAAAATAATCGATAGAATCGAACCATAGACAACCACATAACTTTTTCCACACGGTTTATTCAAAACGATACAATTGATCTCTAATTTGATGTTTTTAATATATACAACGACAACTTAGCTACTTAATATATATCACCCTTTTCTTTTTGATGATTGTATTTAGGAAAGTATACGATTTTCTACGCCTTTTGATAAAGGTAAGATTTGCGTACAAAATACTCTAATAAATTATTGAAATGATCAAATATTTAACATTAAAACTGCAGCATCTAAAATAAGAAAAAAGTTTGCATGAAAACGATAAACTAACAAATGTATCAAAATATATTCGAAACAATAACAAGGAAAAGATATACACTATGTATAATATTTATTTTACATAAGTGATTGGTATAATCTTTCATTAATTAAATAAAACATGGAGGTTATTACCAAGATTAGTTCCTTATATATATATAACACCTTTATTAAGGCATGCTATATCAATATTTGGTCATTTCTCAAATATTTATCAAAGTTTAACTAAGTCATGACCAAAATAATCCTACTTTATGTAGTTGCACTTCTCATGATATTTTCACTCTTTTGGAACCATGGAAATGCAACAACTCCTCACAAACTAGAGATACGTCAAAATGCAGTTACAAGCTCTTCAAATGCAAATGAAGCAACTATTCACAAGTATGGTGCACGCCAAAACTCAATTATAAGTACAAATACAAACGAAACAACTAATTTTGGTGAATCGGAGCTCCATTTTCTCCCAATTTCAAGCTTGCCAACTCAAATAAATAGGGTATTTCCTCGCGATCCAGATGAGATAGGACAAGTGTCATCAATTATCAACTGATCATACAAATGAAACAACTAAGATTGAATAAGACTAGGGAATTATGGTTAATTATCTTGTATGTGTACAATTATGCTAAGGTGCTATGTTAAATACACTTATATATGTTGTGTTAATAATGCATATTGTGCTTTTATTATCTTTATCTGTTATAGTAAGTAACATATATCATTTTTAAGATTTCAAATTTCATCTTCAAAAGATGTTTACTTGTAGGTATCCTTTGAAAGACCTGATCAATAGTACGTAGTACCGTAAGAAATCAACTTATTTACATAGGATTAACACAATGGGACATAAGACCTTAAATCTCTAACATCAACATTTTTTTGGGGTGGGGTGGGTGGGAGGTTATAACCATTTGATACCCAATAGTTGTTTAGATTAATTTAAATTTGCATCACGTAAGACCATTTAAAGGGGGGAATTAAGCGCTTACCGCCAAGGAATTCTTCGACTCAAACTTGAGACTTTTGATTAAGACATATCTATCATTTGATTCTATTTTGAGGCAACAAATTTTGTAACACAATATGAACCTCTGTTTCTTATTAAAGCAACTATATTTTACATTATTAAAACAACTTTTTTTTTCCACATTATTAAAGCAACTAAGCAAGATTTTTTCGTAAGGTATCGGACACGTGACTTTGATAGGTTAATTAAATTGATAGTCCTATTAGTATAAATATTTAAAAATTACGTGAGATATACAAAGTGAATTCTTAATAGCTACTCAAATTGTAGCTACGCTATGTAATTAGCCAAACTTTAGCTAAGAAGCTTCATTATGTTTTAACTTTTAGATATTTATGAAATTTTCACATTATTAAAAGAACTTTTTTTTACTGGCCAGACGTGGGCCAAAACTAACATGTTAGGCCCCAAAATAATTGTCCTTCATCTCAACAAGATATTTTCTGTGAAGGCATTGGACATGTGACTTTGATAGGTTAATTAAATGGAGAGTCCTATTTGTCAAAAGAGTCTAATATACCCCTCAACTTTTTCATTTAGAGCTGATATACCCTCGTTATGAAAGTGACTCATATATACCCCTACTGTTGTACAAATGACTCATATCTACCATTTTTCTCTGACGAAAGTGAAAAAATTAATTGTAATTTAATTTTTTTTTTATTTTTTTTAAAAATAATCCATATGGGGTGGGTATATTTAAAAAAATAATCCACATGTATCTGGCGAGTAATGATGCATGTATTCAAAGTACAAAATCTGGCATAGAAAGTAATATGGTGATATTGGCCATTGTTGAAAAAACTCACAATCGCAAGGAAGAGAAAAAAACAAATTGATGCCAAGATGAAGTTTACAATTAGAGAATTAGTTTGGTTTTATGATTTCGTTATTTTAGGAAGATTTGTTAAAGTTGATACAGATATGTTAGAGTTGCTAATTAAGCCTCAATTACTCCTCTAATTAAAGAAATCAGTTACACACATTTAATTCAAAATTAATAAAATATGTATCTCGAATATTCAAACCGCCGGATACATGTATATGGCGAGTAATGATACATGTATCCAAAGGACAATCACCGAATACATGTATCCGGAGAGTAATGATACATGTATCCAAAGGACGAAATATGGTATAGGAAGTAATATTTGAAACTATCGGAAATTCTAGTAATTAGGACCTAAACTAGTGGGATTTATGTAGTTTGCTCAAAAATGAATTATAATTTAATTTTTAATTATATTTATAAAAAAAAAATCCATATGGGGTGGGTATATTTGATCCTCCTCACACATATTTTTTTTGACTTTTTTGTTTCAATGACTAATTTAAATTTATTATTTTGATAGTCAAATTTATTTATGTTTCACTAATTTTCTTGCAAAATTTATTATAGATGCCCCAATTTTTTTTTTACAAATATAAAAACTAAATTACTATATAACCGAAAAAATAATTTTGAATAATAATATACCCACAAACAAATTAGTTTTTAAATTACTTAAAAGACACACATCTTGAAAACGCTTATTTAACCCCACATGGAAAATTACTTGTATTACTATTCCCAACAAAATAATCTATAGAATTGAATAATAGACAACCACATAACTTATGAATAGATCAGACGTGGGCCAAAACTAACAAGATATTTTCACAATATATATTAGTGTGCCACTTCTAAGAACTATTGAAACACTTTCATCACCTCATTATTTTGTGAATTCCACTCAACTCCAATGGTGCTAGTTGTCATTGTGTTTGTACTGATGCTATTCTTAACTAATGTAGTTTCGTCGCACTTTATCGTTGAGACTCTTCCGGGATTTGATGGACAACTTCCATTTAAACTTGAAACAGGGTAAGTACATACATACATACATATTTTATCTTTCCATATATAATTAAATAGTTACTAATTTGTATATTTTCATGATTAGTTATATTGGTGTTGGAGAAGAGGAAAAATTGCAGTTGTTTTACTATTTTGTAGAATCTGAGAGGGACCCACAAAATGATCCTCTCATTATTTGGCTCATTGGAGGTCCTGGTTGCTCTGGTCTATCTGCCTTTCTATATGAAATTGGTATGTTAATTTTAATTGTGTTCAACTTATTTTTGTATATGTGTATAAATTATCGCTTTTATAAGTATTTAATGATATAATATTTTCATGAATATAAACAATTTATCATTTGACAAACATCCCTTATTCATAAGTCGATAGTGTATTCAACTTTTAGTATGTGATACCATGGGCATTTGATTAATAATCACTTAGGATCATGTGTTATGTTAGATGAAAAATATTTTTTAAGAAAATGATTTCTAGGAAAAAGAATAGGTTTTTTTGAAGTACTTATTTCTTGTGTGCTAAGAAAAAAGTTATTATCCTAAAAGGATTAGTATTTATATACAATCCCCAAGTAAAATGTGCATGTAATTTACAGTTTTCTTAGTAGTGCGTGTATTTAAGGGAGAGTTCATGCTTGTTTCAGGCCCTTTAACCTTCGATTATGCAAATTCAAGTGGAAATTTCCCTAAATTGGAGTTGAACTTACATTCTTGGAGCAAGGTTTTGTAAGCTTACTCTTTTATACTAATTTGCTTATTGTTGGTCTATCATGTAATACAATGTGGTTTTGATTACTAGGTGGCGAACATAATATTTATAGACCAACCTGTTGGCGCTGGATACTCATATGCAAAGACATCAGAAGCTTATAACTCCAATGATACCCTCTCTGCAACTCTAATTTATGACTTCCTTAGAAAGGTGAGAGATATTTTATTTTTTTTGGATATGTTAATATTAATGAGACGAGTGTGAACGAAACGAAATTGTTGTGTTGTAGTGGCTTATGGATCATCCCGAGTATCTCAAGAATCCACTATATGTTGCTGGTGATTCCTACGCAGGCATTTATATTGCACTGGTTACTCGCAAAATATATGATGGTATTGTATCTTGTAATACGTGAATTTAGGATTATTAGTTTTTTTATCGCGTTTTCATAAGATTTTTCTCTCTCTCTCCCAAGGTGTTGAAGTTGGTGATGAGCCTCAAATGAATATCAAAGTATGAATACAACAATGCATTTAGTTGCTCATGATCTTCTTTCTATTCTCATTTTAGATTTTAATTTGCTGAAATGTAGGGATATATACAAGGCAATGCTCTAACAGATAGATACACTACCATGAATAGTAGAGTCAAATATGCTTATCATATGGGACTTATTTCAGATAAGATCTATCAGGTATATATATATGCTCACACACTTCAACATATATGGTATCCAGACATAGTTATGCTAACAAATTAAAGTTGTTCCTTTGTGTAGTCCGCCAAAGCAAATTGCAATGGAAATTACGTTGACATTGATCCGAATAACATATTATGTCTAAATGATCTTCAGAAAGTGAAAAAGGTAAATTTTGCACTTGTAAAATACTCCTCCTTTTAACTTCAATTATATATACCTAATACATACTCCATCAATCATTGCATCTACCTTGCTAGTGTCTCAACAGCATTCGACGCGATCATATTTTAGAAAATTGGTGTGAGCTTTCAGTTTTAATGAGCAATGTTCACTCATTATTTCCAATTCCAGGACCATGGTGTCGAGTAAGTCTCTGTTTCTCCCTTCATAGTAATCAGATCATTTATTGTATACTTGCATAGTTTACTTTTTAAATCCAGGAAAATAATTACATATACTCGAAGATTTGGGCAAACGATAAAGCTGTCCAGAAAGCACTAAACATCCGTGAGGTATATATGCATATATATATATATGATCTTATGCCTTTGAATGATATGGACATGTAAATAAAACCAGGGAACAATATTGGAGTGGGTGAAATGCAATCAAAGCATGAGATATGGCCTTCATGAAGGTATGAAGAGATCCGAGTCATACGTCTATGATATCCAAACTTCAATTGATGATCATCGTCATCTCTCTAGCAAATCCTGTCGAGCTCTAGTTTATAGGTATTATCTTCTTCTTCTTCTTCTTCTTCTTCTTCTTCTTTTGTCCTTCTTAATAAAAATTTTACTTTGATAGTGGTGACCATGACATGACTATTCCTCATTTGAACACTGAAGAATGGATAGACACTTTGAAATTGCCAATTCTAGATGATTGGGAGCCTTGGTTTGTTGAAGATCAAGTTGCAGGGTTGGTTTTCTTTTTTCTAAGTTGCTCCGATTCTTTAAAAATTTTGTTACACCAGTGTGTCGGATACATACACACCTGATGACATTTTTGAAGAGTCAGAGCAACATAGTTTTTTTTTTAACTCACAAGTACCAATACTCTTCTAATAACTACTTTGTTTATGTAGATACAAGGTGAAGTATTTACAAAATGATTATGAGTTGACATATGCAACTGTTAAGGTAATCACTATTCCCTATTGCAACAATCCTAAACCAATATCATTGCATGACTAGAGAGGTGAAGCTACAATTTTAACCTAATCGATGGGTTCTGAATTTGATAACGATGATTTCAAATGTTATTAATAGAGTTCTAAACTTAATATATGTACATATTTAATAAAATTATTAATACTAGTACACTATTGGAGCAAAGGTTATATATAACTGGATTTGACTTAACCCGTACTCGAGCTTCTAGCTCCGCCCCTGATTGCATTTGCATCTTAATTGATTTACTTAGGGTGCGGGTCATACAGCTCCTGAATACAAGCCTCGACAATGCCTGTCTATGGTTGATAGGTGGTTTTCCGATGACCCTCTTTAATTTCAACTTTCTAAGACGTCAATGTACTTATTTGTTTCTTTCCATTGACATAAGTAATCGTGTGTGTTCTGTAATCTTGACATGGAAAATAAATGTATGATTTGAGGTCGACATTATTGTTCTATTTGAGATATTTGGGGCCTTGCTCATATTGTGTCAAAACATAACTTTTGTTATTATGTTATACTTTTTGTTTTTTTGGTAGTAGTTATTATGTTATACTACTACTATACTAGTTACTAGTTAATAATGTTTTAAATTAAATTTATAAAAAAAAATCGTATTTATCATTTGTTGCGATTTATTTAAAATGTTGTTGTCCTAACCTAACAAATAATAGGGAAGAAAGCAGCCACTTGACTTAAAATTATTGTTAGATCTTATGTTATATGTACAAAAAAATCAAATTTTATTTAAAATAATTCTTATAAATTTATAAGAATTGATTTCATAAGCAATTCACATATTGATATCAAATTATTGACATACGATTTGCTGAAAATTGAGTGAAAAATTATGTTTTATAACATGAACTTTTTATTAATTTCCGATGGAAAAAAATCTTTTTTTCTATTGGTGGGATCCCTTTATTTCTATTAGTGGATCGAGGACCAAATTAGGTTGCTATCAAATTATATATGAGACCCTGATTAAGAATAAAGCAGGTGTTTTTCATATATTTATTTTATATATAGAAGAGGAGAAAAGGTGAATCTATACTTATTTTAACATACGTATAAATATATATAAAACTTCAAAATAAATACAAGTAATGTTATTTCATACATATAAATAATAGAGCAACTTTCACATCTAACAAACATAAAAATTATATTTGTATGTTATAGTTATAGTTTGCATAATTGCACTCCATAGCAAATTTTATGTTTGCTATGGACCTTTTGATTTGTATAATTCGCTACAAACATTCAATTTTATACAAATTGTTCAGTTTTGTATAAATTCATTTATACATTGTAATTTGTATAATAAGATCTGTATTTGTATAATTATAAGTGTATAGGACGAAAATATATGTATTTGTATTTGTATTTGTATATACACTTTTCTCTCGCTTTTATACAAACAAAAACACATTTTATACCGAAATGTATAAATGGCTAATTGTATACCGAAAATGGCTAATTGTATATCGAATCAGATGGCAAAAAAAGGGATGTTTGCTGCGAATTACAATTAAAATAAACTACGGCTATAACATTTAATTTGAATTAATAGTTTGTTATTTCATACAATTTTCCCTAAATAATACATGTATATAACAATCTCATATAATGTGTTGGTGTAATATACCACAAATATAATAAATTACATTAGAACAAAAAATGAATAAAAATTATCATCCAGGTTGAGGTGCGGATATCTCGCTCTCTTTAAGGAGATTTAAGCTCACCGTATCATAATCTACACCAATCCAACAATATCACTCTTGACTTGTACCCTCTAGGATACAACAGCCCTGTTGGGACCAAAATAATTAGGTGTCATGCGAAATCTAGCAAAGCAAACCTCGAAATACCATGTGTAAGAAGACAAAGACACAAACATTTAACGTAGTTCGGTCAATTGACCTACTTCCACATAGGAGATAAGCAATCCACTATATAAATATGAGAGTACAAATATCGAGAGAAGTAACCTCACACAATTCACTCGAAATAAAAAGAGGTTCACACAATTGATAATGTATCATTTGTGTCTCACCGTTTCTCCCCTGCATAAAACTCTCAAAGCCCCTAAGACTACATTGTGAATACTGCCAAGTTAGAAGGAATGAACCTCTATTTATAGAGTCATAAATCTTTTCCTACAAGAAAATGACTAGCCAAATATGGAAATTTTGTGTTTTCCTTTCTAAAAGAAGGAAAACTCAAATATGATAAGAAACTTGGGGCAAATACCCAATAAGCCCAACAACATCGTACAACTCAAACAAATACGGATTAGTTAAAGAGTTCAAAGCATCACTAAAAGAACATCTTCGTTCAACATATATCTTCCTTCAACATATAACTGTCTCTTTCATATTCATTCTTTTAAGTATAGAATTCGCATTAACTAATCAGGGTCATGATAGAGTGGTTAATACTCCATTCTTGATCATAACTCTCAAATTTGAGCATGATTGGATATAGAATATTCACCTTTGTTATATCTCCCAACGTGGAATTTCCTAATGCAAAATAATTTGAATTTAGTCGGACAACCATACTAAGGTCGTTTTATTTAAAAATATATTTTGGATTGGTTTGAGAGTCGCCACTTAATTTTTAAGAAAAATCAAGAAAACTATTTTTTCCAAAAGATTAAAACAGGAATCTAATGAAAACATAAAGGGGTTCGGGGGTTCATATTAATGTTCTAAGAAGGATTTTAAAGCATTTAGAACATCCGCTAATGCGGTTATCCGACAATTAATTATTTGGCTAAAATAATTTGATTTGATTCGAATTGAGAAATTTTATAATTAAAGCTATTTTAAAGGAGAAAAGGGGAAAATGGAAATGCTAACTAAGTGAAATACTTTGCAAAATTATTCTTTAAGTTCATTTAAAAGGCCGATTTAGTTAAATTGTTACGTCAAAATGGGTGTCTTTCGGGGATTTAAGTTTTTCAACCTTAAGATTAACAACAAATATTTATAAGTAAATAAACATAATAATAACGAAGAGGAAAAGAGATTTGGCCCAAATCTGGTTTTCCTGTCCGCCTGGGCCAGTATTTGGGCCCATTTTCATTTTTAGGCCAAAGGCCCATTTTTGCGTCACCTGTCCAAAATTAAAAGAAATAATTTCCTTTGGGCCTTTGGCCCAAAATTTCACCTGTCCTAAGAACTAACGCAATAATAATAAATAATGACAAGGGGGCTTAGGCCCAATATAACAAAATACAATTTAGAATAAATAGAGGCGGGCTTTCGGCCTAATCTTTTTCAACTCCCGATCTGCTCTACTTCTTTCAATTTCGAGACCTGTTCGTCGATTTTACTATCTAGCTGACTCGGATAAAAGGGGATATGGGCCTTCGTGGCCCAAAGGAAAATGCGAGGATAGAGTCCGTGAGGACCCGGACCAATTTCACATGCAAACACGAAAATGAGAATCAATAAGTAAGAGTTATGAATAATATAAGAAAATTTATTATATTCTAATATTTACTACACTACCCTATATTAACACTACTATATTCTAAAAAACCATATACTACCGTATTATAAGACTATCATATTTTAATGATAACCAAATGTACAAATGACAACATACACCTAAGATAATTACATTTGGCTAAGGAAGTAAGTCGTGGAATCATAGGAAATGACACAGATTAACTAATTCATGTTGGCATGCTCACTGTACTTGTACTCCAAAAAAAGAAAAATAAACAAACTTTATACTATTATAAACTTGGAACAAAATAAGGACAAAATATAAAATAACCATGGCAACATTATTACAAATGACCCTTGTATCAACAAGTTAAGGAAAATCTAACTTAAACGCTTCATCTAAAGAAAATAATGAATTATCAAGTTGATCAAATCGCTACTGATTTTAACCTTTAGGATATTGACCAAACTAGGCGAAGAAAAGAAGAATATTAAAGGAGCCATGTGTTAATCTTAACAACCACAGAAACATACTTAAAAATGAATAAATAAGCGAAGCCGAGCTAGTGGCTAAGCATTCACAATGATGCATACCAGCAACTTACCAAAAATTAAGCAAGGAATTTGTATGAGGCCTGAGGAAAGATACTCTAACAAACAAAGGGGCATATTCTTTTAAATAACAAGAAGGGACAATACAAACTCACACAAATCAACAATCTGTGAGACCAAAATCAATTTTTTCGCATCGTGTCTGCCCCCAAATCGCTAAACTAGTGTCCACATATTCCAGGATACCACAGCTTAGGGGACAAAGAGGGTGGACGATGCATAATAAATCGAAGAGAAAACTAGAAACAGAGGAGATGCAATCTGGAAAAGGGAAACAAAGCAATCACGAATACGATGCAAGAACTCGAGATAACGGTAAAATATGATATATATAATTCTATGTATTGGCGCCTTTGTTCATTCATTCCATTTGAATTGAAGGAATGAAGGGTATGACGTCGAATTTTAAGCAAATAACATGAATTCGTACTAAACAAGAGCAGACTAGGACTAATACGGTCATTTCGAAAACTGATCACGATTATACGAGAACTAAGGCGGGAAAAATATAGCAACAGTCACGAAACATCCCACTAACACCCATACATATATTCATGTCACAATAGAAACTGAAAGATAAACAGTAGACAAGAGGAGACGACGAACTTGTACTCTTACCACTATCCGGAAGCAAAATAAACCATATTCGAAGGAGTAAACCAAGTTTACATGGGAAAGGAATGAACTAAAAAAATGATTGACTAAACAAAAAAAAAACTTTACTTTTGACCTGAAACCAAACAAAAATCGAAACAAACCAAATTTCTATCATTCGAATAACTCAATAGTTAACATACTAGCATTTTGGATATAACCGAAATACGAACTAAAAGCAGGGGTTACCTTATAGGGTGCAGCAAACTGGACAAACAACGAACTAAAGGCGCATCAACTTCACACCAAAGATGAGTTTCGAGAATTTCAAAACAAATGTCCGAATCGACTTCGAACACCGACCCCTTCAAGAACTTCAGACTAGAATACCGTATTCGACTTCTTTAAATATGAAACCTCAATTTCTCTTTCGCTTTCCCAACTAAAAAAACTTCTGCTTCTTTTCTTATCCTAAATCTTCAATCAAAATCTCTCCAAACTTTTCCAATGTTTTTCTACTACCTTCCTAAGAAAAATTTCCCCCCCCTTCACAGTGAACAACCAAAGAGTATATATAGCAGGGAAATTAGGGCAAAAAGGGGGGGAAACGGATGAAATCCCGGATTCAAAGGGCCCATTCCGAAAATTCAAACTCCAAACCTCTTTCACCAAATAGGGAAGACATACTTTTCTGATATTTTCTCCCCATTCCGAAAGAGGAAAGGGGAGAAACGCGTGCCTGCCGC
>NW_006239043.1:604597-608593 GCF_000226075.1 Solanum tuberosum
ATATATATATTTTAAAAAAAATAAATTAATTCTTCTAAATCGTTTTTTTAAACTAGAGAAGCTCGAAAATTAATTTCTATCGTGGAGGGTCAAAATTAGGTGTCAACACTGACATTTTGTTATTTTATTTTATTTTTAAAAAAAACGTTTCTAACTGCTCATAAACAAACAAGTCAAATCTTATCAAAATTTTGCAACAATGACAAGAAAAAAAATTAGAATATTATAAATTTGCCGAAGTGGGCATCTGTATATACATTTGAGTAAATTAAACCAAATGTATTATAATATTTACATAGAGTGATTATATATATTGGTGATAATATTTTATTATATAATATGGAGTTATTACCAAGATTATTTCCACTATATAAAACAATTTTATGAGACATTAACCATATCAAGATTTGGTTATTTCTCAAATATACATCAAAGTTTAAGTCATGGCTAAAATTATTCTACTTTATGTAGTTGCACTTGTCATGATATTTCCACTCTTTTGGAGCCATGGGAATGCAACAACTCCTCGCAAATTAGGGGTACGTCATAATGCAATTACAAGCTTGACAAATACAAATAAAGTAACTTTTGATGGCTAAAACCAGGATTAGAAAACAAAAATTACAAACAAATTTGTCAACCAGTACAATTTGAAGTAACTTGTAATAACTAGTGGCTGCATCAGCCCACAATATAGCTTCTTGCTATATATATATATATATTGTTGTGTCGTATTAATACTATCTATGCATTGTATGTTTTAGTTTTAATTGTTACGTCTTATTTTCTTTTTTAGTCTGTCAAAAAGTGTAAAGCTTTCATATATCACATTGATATCACTTTTGATCCCACAATTAAATCAAAATTAGTCTGTGTAATTAAGATCTAATCGAGTCACCACATTTAACCTTCCAATTACTTTGAAATGTGAAATTTTGATCCCCTTGCTAGTGAATACATACAATCCCAATAATTTATTGCTATTGACCGTTTCACCATTTAGTTACTCGTGTGTATTAACTAGCTAGTTGGTATTAAGGCTTAGTCATGTTTAGGTTCAGTATTTGCTAGAAGTCTTTAATTTATATCGAGTTAAAGATTTACATGTTAACAAAAAATTAGAGAAATTATAGTGTTGGAGAACTTAAATTACTCCATGTATACTAGAATTAGTGGCAAATTTACAGCCTAAATTATGCACGTGAAACTATGATCTCTTCGTAAAGTTAAATATTTTATGTATATATTTCTTAAAGTTCATATAGTATTATCTGATGATGACACTCACGCTATAAGAAGACTAAATTGTGCACTTAATTGAAGGTTAAATTCTTTGCCTTCAGGACTTGGGATCAATTCTCCCTTAAATTATTTTTTTGCTTCTTTTTATTAAGTGGTGCACTTATGTTCTTACAATCCTGTATTCGCCTTTGATTGGAATGAAATGGTTCCAAAGGGAGCCAGTTGGACTAAGTGATTATATAGTCTATCCTAAAAGTTTGAGATTGACGCGTAATAATAGTTGTTGTCGCTAAATTCAAATTTATACCAAAATCTAACCTCATAATATTACGTACCTTTCCTTTTACTAATATAAATCAAATTCTTTAATTATTTCTTATATATTTTGGTATAACCATTTGATATTTGGTACCCAATATATGTTCAGACTAATTTAGATTTGCATTCCGTATAATCATTTAAAGTGAAAAGTGTCACGATCCGAGTCTATATCTATAACGATTAGATCAGATCGTTATGAGTAGGCCAATAGTGAAAGAATTTGGGCTAGAAAACTTTTCGAGTAGAGAGTTATTTTTTTTGGCTAGGCCAATGTCAGAAGCTTTTTGGGCTAGGTGAGGTCTAGGTCTATCCGAAAATGGATGGAGTACAATGTTAAGGTTTGGTTGATATATTCATGTAGCCATGACATTAAGGAATTCATAAGGCTTTACAGAATTGACTCTCGAAATTGATCTTGGTGTGGAAGAGATATGTTGGGACGTCAAGAGAAGAGGTTGCCTTGTGAAAACGTGACTTTTCTAGGATTTCTGGAGTTGCAGAACTTTAACCTATCTCGTTGTAGCAGGAAGCATCCGCTATAGCAGGGTAAATTGTGCTATAGCGATGCTGCTACTGCGGGGCGAAGCAAGTTTTTTATAGAAACATCTCAAAAACCCTATTTTATGTACTTTTGTTCTTGGAGTTGGGAGGGCTATTTTGGGATGTTTCCACTCGTTTTTCCACAGAATTGATTGGTAAAAGTAATATTTTGACTCCCCAACCTTGTGCATTGATTCTTAAGCCTTTGAATCTAGGTTATTGCCCTTGGGAGAAAGTTTTCACATGATTTCATGGTGGAAAAAGGCCTAAGTTGGGGAAGATGGTCATATGTTGGTCTGAGGTTAGGATTTATTAATAATCTGGGTAAATTAGTGATTGATTGTTGCTTGTTTTTTAAGACCAAGAACAAGCCAAGACACTTCAAAAAGGGAAAGCTCAGGTTCTTTAGAGTTTACAAGAAGCTTGATACGAGATAGGTGATGGTTGTATGTTTCCGGTTTATATATGTATGCATGTATATTGCTTCGTTGTATCATTTGTGCAATGAATTTTAGGGAATACATAGGGAGACATGAAATAACATCGTGTTGATAGCCTCATGCAATAAATTCCTATTGTGAATTGTGGTTTTCAAGTGGTATTGTTCATAATGCTTGTGATTGTGCATGATTGTTGGTTGGTTCGGGTACCATGCTAGTATACTAACTACGATGGTAAACTAACTATGGATGACTCGGGTACCACAATAGTACACTAACAATTTGGGTTTGGGTTATGTGAGATGACCAGGTATGTGATTACGGTTTCATGAGAGGACCAAGCATTTGCATTTGTGATCAATTGGGATATGCAACCAGTTATTGTTGTTTGATGACATGTGATTGAGAGTCTATATGGTTTGATAATTGTTGTTATATGCATTGTTCTGTGTAAATGCTTTGTGGTGAATTGTTTACATTCATATCTTGGACTGATCGTGTGATCCTACCAGTACACTATGTTTATACTGATAGTACACCTGTTCTTTTCTTGTTGAGTACAAGGCATTTTCTAGCGGATGATACGAGACCTCAGATAAGTGACGTCTGACTCCGAATTCAAGAGTGAACCACCCTTTCAGGCTGCCATGAATTCTTCCGCATCTTCTTTTCTATCTTTTCGTACACAAACATGTATACTTTAGTTTTACATTTTAGTATTGGGGTTGCAATTTCAATCTTAACTATTTAGAATTTTAGTAAGATGACTTTCAGGTCTTAGGGGTTACTTTCCACATTAATTGTTTTGACTATTGATTGAGGTTATGGGAACTCAATCCTTAGTTGTTGAAAACTACTTTCATTCATTATTTGATGAACTTCTTTTCATAAATGGTGTTTTGTGATTATTTGGGGGTTAGTTATTGGTTCTCCCACCATGTGGTTTAGTGTGGGTGTCACTTACGACTATGTAACATCTCGCACCTAGAAACGACTATAAAGAGTTTAAAATATGAAAATATTGATTTTTGGAAACAATAAGGAAATCTGGAAATTTTGTCTAAGCTAAGAAAGTGAGTTTTGACCATTTTCAAACGGCCATAACTCCTAGCTCAGGAGGATTTAGGAGCAGCTCTTGATATGTTTAGAAAGCCCTTGGAGAGATCTTTCCAACGCAGCCAAGATTGCACGATTTCGACATCATATGAGTGAGATATGCCTTCTGGAAGTTGGGCTGTTGGATCGAGGAAAGTTTCAATCCGGATTTAGGGAAGGGCAAAGTAGTCTTTTCTCTAATTAATTTCCTAATTCGTTTTTAGGGATTTATAGGGGTAAAAACAGAACTTAATTCAGTTTTGAAAAGTTAGAATACGCTTAGGGCTTGGAGAAGAGAGAAAGAAAGAAAGAACGGGAGAAGAAGGCAAGAATTAGCCAAGATCATTCAAGATTGCGA
>NW_006239043.1:608627-617801 GCF_000226075.1 Solanum tuberosum
GTTAAGAAAGTGAGTTTTGTCCATTTTCAAACGGCCATAACTCCTAGCTCAGGAGGATTTAGGAGCAGCTCTTGATATGTTTAGAAAGCCCTTGGAGAGATCTTTCCAACGCAGCCAAGATTGCACGATTTCGACATCATATGAGTGAGATATGCCTTCTGGAAGTTGGGCTGTTGGATCGAGGAAAGTTTCAATCCGGATTTAGGGAAGGGCAAAGTAGTCTTTTCTCTAATTAATTTCCTAATTCGTTTTTAGGGATTTATAGGGGTAAAAACAGAACTTAATTCAGTTTTGAAAAGTTAGAATACGCTTAGGGCTTGGAGAAGAGAGAAAGAAAGAAAGAACGGGAGAAGAAGGCAAGAATTAGCCAAGATCATTCAAGCTTGCGAGTAGAATTTGTCGGGGGTGATCCCTATTAAGGTATGTGAGATTTCTTTCGTGTTGGGTTAGTTCACCCACACACTAACTTGTTTCAATTCAGCGAAATTGGAGTTGTTTGAATGCTAAGAAAGTGAAGTTCTTGAAGAACATTGTTGAATTCTTGTGGTTGATTGTTGAATTGATTCATGTTTCCGGGTTGTTTTTCGAGTTAGATTGGTTGTATATTGAGGGTACAATTGATCCTAGGGGTTTGGAGAAAGTACCATGGAAGTTTTGAGGGTTTAGAGATGAAAAACGGAGGAAAAAAGTCGAGAACACCTGGGTACAGGGGTTGGGGCGTCGCGCCTCTCAGCGCGCCCCAAAATGTTCTCTGAGGTTTGGCCTCTGGCGCGTCGCCCTAGCCAGAGCGCCCCACCCAGCTCTCTTAGGTTTGGGGCCTGGTGCCCCACGCCTCTCAGAGCGCCTAGGACGCCAATTCTCCCCATTCGTTCCCCACCTTCTCGTACGTGTTCCTAAGTGATGTACCTATGTTTCCTAGTCGATTTTACTCCCAAAAATGTACTGGCTCTTTGGGAGTAAAAGAACCCACAGCCCCTATAGAACCATGTAGCCATCATGGCTAGAAGAGGTTCATACTTTTTAGATGAATCCTTTTCAAATTAGACTAGTGGATCCATTAGGCAGTTCAGGTTCTGTACCTTTGGCCGAGTATAGAATGCTCTGGCAGTGTGAGGTTGATCACTGTATCATATATCACTATAGCTCTTATGTGATGGTTGTCGGTTAGAGAAACTCCCACAACAGTTATTGTTATTTTTATATACTATCAGTTCATTTGTATTTCTACATACATCTCAGATTTATTGTATCTTTGCATACACACTAGAGTTTTATAGTTATGTTTTAAACAGCTTTTCTTTATATTGCACTTGCTTTAAATTGCTTTATATTGAAATGAGTCAGTCAGGTTGAGTTGAGTTGAGCCAGGTAAGTTATTCAGTTTCTTTCAGATTCCTTCTAGCCTATGCGTGGTTTAGCATTCCAACTCGCATACTCGTACATTCAATGTACTGATGCCAGTTGGCCTGCATCTTATTATGATGCAGACACAGGTAACCAGGATCAGCATCCAGCACCTCGTTGATCCACTTAAGCAGCTCAGAGTCAGTGGTGAGCCTTTTTGCATTTCAGAGGACTCTTTTATTCGCTTTTAGTCTTTCATTTATTAGGATGTTGTAGGATTTGTCCCAACATCCATCTCAGTATTTTAGAGGCTTCATAGACAGTCAGATAGTTATTAGTTCAAATGCCTTTCTTTACCTTTCAGATGTTGTTTAAGACTTAAGTGCCATTTTGGCCAACTTATTATTCTTTAAGTTATTATTTGAGACTATTTCATTGAGTTAAGTCTTCCGCTGAGTTAGGTAAGCTAGGCCAAGGGTTCGCTTGGGGCCAGAAATAGTCTCCGAGTGCCAGTCTCACCCAGGGTGTAGGCTCGGGGCGTGACAGACTGTCTGGGTCTTGACAACATCCTGGATGTAACACGCTACTTGGAACCACGAGTGGCCCCAAGCTAACCATTGGCCTGATATGAAACATATCACTCAAATTGTAAGGAAAAAATGAAAGTTAATACATTAGATGAACTCATATAGCATAAACAAATATTAAAAGGTATTGTGAAAAAAATATACATTATTTGAAACCTTTCCTCTCCCCAACCATTTCGGGTTAAGGAGATGTGAAAACACGTTTATCTCTATAAGTCTTTAAGAAGGGTGCATTTTGAGGTGTGAAATGGGAAAGAAGGGATAACTAAATACAACTGTTTGACTGAATGTCGATTAAGCTTCTACTAATATTGATGAGCAACTGAGAAAAATTCTCAAGCTACTCTAATTAAATGGTAAGAAATAATATAAACTATGATCTCTGAATAGTTTTGCCCTCGAAGAAGTTGATTGGAAATGTTGCAACTTCACTAGTCACGAGTTTGAGAACGGGTGCTAGAATCTACATTATAAAAGGATACAGTACAAAGGAAGTATGCGTCAGTACGTGTGAAATTTACTGAGTAAGTAAGAGACACTAGTATAATCATAAAAATGGCCTAATGAGAACAGTGATATAAGATTTTCAAAATTATATACATACTATGAGAACTTGAAGAGAAAATAGTTGTAGTTCATGTCTATATACCATTCACAATCTTCTTTTAAAAGCATATGTATAGATGAGTTTATTTCAGTAGCCTTACATAATCATAAATGTAAATAGCATAAGTAGGAGCATATCGTAAAAAAATGCATAAACTAAGGAGTTTCTTATAACCGACATACATCATGCGAGCTCATGATGTCCAACAGCTAACCCAATTGAGATGACTTCCCTATACCTTTCCAGAGTATAGAACCATATCTAATCTATGTGGATCCACTAATTTGAGCCTCTCATGGATAACTAGTAAACCATCAAAGTGATGAAACATAATCTTACGGTGGCACGTAGTTATGGGACATGATTTTTCTAAACCCCCTCTTGGTGCTAAATAATCCTCCTAAAATAACATATATAATGTTCATAGATATGAAAACCATCTATCTATTTGAATAACATGTGAGTCTAAACCTAAAAGTCATATCTAAACAACTCGTATTGAGGTTGAAATTCATATCATGCTAGTTTTCATGCTTAAAAGCCATAAATATTTTAAGGAACCATAGAAATCATGCTAAATCAATACATTAAGATTTTAAAATCGAAGTGAAACAATGAAAACGAGAGTTGAAGAAAGGATCATAATTTCATAAAAAGCTCTAGCTTTGCTTCTAACAATCTTGTGGAATTCTTGAGAATCAAAATACTCTAAGCATGAGAGTTAAGTGATACTCTCTTTGAAGCTTTACATACCTAATTATGAAGCTATTAGACTGAAAACTTTGGTAGATATTTGATTTTTCTTGAGCCCGAGGAAGAATACTAGCTTTATCGGAGGAAATCCTTGGTCTTGGAATTTTGGTGCTTGATTCTGAGAAAATAAACTCTTTTATGGAGTTCTTGGAATGGAAGAATTTCGGAAGCCTTGGATGAAAGGCTTCTCTTGATTCTTGAAATTTTTTGACTTGAAAACTTTAGGATTCTTGATGGAGAAGAGGAACCCTAAGTGAGTTTTGAGAGAATTTCTGGAGACTTGAATGTTTAGATTGATGATTATGAGAGGAAAACTAGTTAGTTATATGATATCCTCCTTTAAAATACCCAAAATTGACTTAGAATAGGGTTAAAAAATTTGAGAAAGGACCAAAATAACCCTTGGAACATGTGCAGGCCGAAGTCTATGAAAAACATCACAGCAAGTCCTTCATGGATGATTGTACGGTCCGTGAAACACACCAAGTCCCGTAATGCCGATCGTGAAATTGTGACTACCTGACAGGGCTTCACTCAAATGGGCATAAAGTTTTACTTTGAACTCTGTTTGTCACAAACTTGATAGTGTTATAAAGAAGACTCATAGACCTTTCATTTGATAGGTTAATAATCACCTACCTCTTCATATTCGAAGATATATAATTGTTTAAAGTTAAGCCAAGTAAAATCTTATATTGAAACTCAATCAATAAGGAAGCTTTCAACTCAACTTGGTGCTAGAGGATTCTTATGACCTTAATTCATCTCCAGATCTCTTTTCACACTAAAGAATTGACCGTAACAGCTATGCACAATTAAGAATCACCTGGTACGGCCCTATACACATATGAAGAATGGTTCAAATTTTAGTTTAGAAACTTCCGGGGTGTAACAAAAAGCGCTCTTTATCAAAGGTTTTTTTTGCTGGAACTCGAGACATCTGATTAGAGACGGTATATATCACTTGGCAAAAATGAGAGTTTCTATTGGCTTTTGTATAGAAAACAGAATACTGGAAAATTCAGAGCTATTGGAACAAATATTTCTTCTTCACAATTTTCCACTATAGCGGTGATACATGTATACATTGAACTTTGTATGATCGTTATGAATCTAGCTAGTCACGTTAGACAGTACTAAAAAAATAATTATTTTTCCATTGAAACTTTCCACCGAAAAATGTTAAGTGACTATTTACACATATATTTTAATTAAATCGATAAGAAAAGAAAATACATGTAGTGCTATACTTATTAAGGTATATATATCTGTACTTATTTTCACATACATATATTCATAACATACAACTTCATCAAATATATAAATACATGTAGTGCTATTATTCATATATACTATGTATATAACCAACCTCATACAATGCTTTATTAAAATCTGACTCATTAAATAATTGTCACAACACGTACAAATATTCCTATATTGTACAATGCCAGCCCCTACGTACTGGAAAAAATGCTTGGCAAAGTGACCTCATAGTTTCTCTCTTATGCTGGTCGATCGGCTACAACTCTTAAAATCAGTATTATTCTCAATTCAGACATATTGGTCGCAGTTAAAATCATTAAGTTGATAGAAACTGTATGTCGGAATTTCTTAGACATATCCAAAAAGGCACTCATTGCTTGGGAGAAATTGTGTTTACCAAAGGCCGCAGGGGGATTAAACTTGCTGAACGTGGCAATCTGGAATAAAGCAGCGAGCACTTTGTAAACTTCTTTGGAACCTATGTGTGGAGAAGAGTATTGCATTGGCAAGGAATCCATCGACAAGATATGAACTGGGCTGGAGAAATACAGTGGTATAAAGGCAAGGGCAATGCTGCTACTATTTTCAGAATGACACTTGATGCCTCTGTCTATGAGTTGTGGTTGGAAAGGAATCATAGAGTTTTTCAAAATACACGTCGCTGAGGGGATATCATTGTGAGAAAGATCATTCAAGAGGTTTATGTTTGAGCAAGCATGCATGGAAAGCTAGCTAGGTGCTTGAATCAGCTGAATTACTATCCAGTTTAGCAAAATATGGTTAGGAGATAGGGAGATAGACGAAGAAGTGGATAAAGCATTTCCCTCCTTCACTAATATTTATTTGCTTGTAGATGTTATTTCTGCAATTGATTCTACCATTGTCGGGCATGCTCGAATTGCACTATTGGAGGCAGGAATGGTTGTGCATTCAGTACACCGACACCAACCACAAGATAACAAACTATTGCGAAAGGGGAATAACATGGAGGAATATATCAGTAGTTGTTGTGTGAGATTCTTTATACATTTTGTTGTGACATATACATGACATGGATGTTGTTTATATGATTCATCTAGGGGTGGTACCGTTAACTGGACGAGAACCTACCAGATTGTTGGAGTAGCTAAGAGGATGAACACGTCTGTTTCTGTGGCAGCTGAAAGTAATGAGTTTACTTGTCTTATGTCACTGGATCGGCCAAAGGCATTATCCTACAAACATCACCTTAGAGGAGTATGTTGCAGTGACATTTGCCATTGTGGAGGGGTTATCGTTCTAGTTAAAGCTGGACAATATGTTCAAGAGGCAACGGGAGTAATGTCGATTTCCTTAATACTCTCCAAAGACAACATAAAGTTACACCTCACATCAGAACATCTAGATCATATTATCTGGCCTAGTTCATTGCTGGATGGAGGAATGTTGTTTCACTTTACACTTGTGACATTGAAGTGTGTGGAAATTGTTACTCGTCAGATAATTTAGAGAGTTTTGGATGAATTTCATGACTTGAACCTTGAGGACAAAGTTCTTTTTGAGGGCGGGAGTATTGTTGTGAACCCGACGTGACTTGGTAAGGGCCTATGGGCTATTAGATACTTTTATTTGGGGATCCAGGCCCAATTAGTATCTCTATTAAAAAGGACTAGAAGTTAGAAGAAGGGGCATGGAAATTATGTGAAGCTTTGGCTTTTCTGATCCTCTCATCTCCTTTCTATGGTCTAGTATCTCATCCCCTTCTAGTTACCTTCGTCTATGTTAAGCTATCCGTAATTAGTGTGTTATTACTTTGTTGTGTGTATTCTTTCTTGTAACTTGTATTCAGTAATTAATATATATAAGAGTGCTTCTGTTGGAATTCAGTTTGTTACAAGATGTCAACATAAAATTGCATGGAACTAAGTATATAATTACATCGTCTTGAAAACCAACAATCACTTCCGAACTAAGATTATTTAGCGTGAAATCGAACATTATGAAAGAAAAAGATTCATATAGATAATTCTAACTAGTTGGTATTAAGACTTGGTCACGTTGATATAAATTTTTTCATTAGGCCCAATATTTGCTAGACGTCCTTTAAACCGAGTTAAAGATTACATATTAACAGAAAATATAAAAAAAATTAGTATTATTGGAGAACTTAAAATACTAAATATATGTTGGAATGAAACGGCTCCAAACAGAGCGAGTTGGATTGTGAAGAGTCATAGAGTCTATCTTAATTACCATCATTTTATTTTGTTAAAGTATTAAAGAATCATTTAAAAAAAATATTACATAGAACAATAAACATCCAATTGCTCACAAGAAAACAAGATAAATCTATCAAAATGTTCGAAAAACAATGAAAAAAATATTAACTCTTAATTTGCCGAAATGGGCATCTAATAATACATTATGTACATTTGAGAGATATATATATAACAAACTTAATTCAAGCTATGGCTAAAATTATGCTACTTTCTATAGTTGCACTTTTCATCATATTTACACTTTTAAGCTCGTCGATTCATGCGAATGGAGTGACTCGTAAATTAAGATTACACTATAACGTAGTTACACGCTTGTGAAATACAAAAGAAGCAATTTCTGATGGATCAGAACACAAGTATTTGTCTATTTTGAGCTCATTAACTCACTCAAAAGAAGTGACCTCACGAAAACTAGGATCATGATCTAGTTCAATTACAAGCTTGCTAAATACAAATGAAGCAACTGCTCGCACACTAGGGGGACGGGGGGAACCTAGTTTCAAGCTCGTATAATACAAATGAAGCAACTCCTCGCAAACTACAGACTCGTGTTGGTGGCATACAATATGTGCCAACTAGGACAGCTAAAATGACTTCTCACAACAGCTAGAGGCTTCTCAATTAAGCCCAATATGTACATAAGTATACAAGTATGCTAAAGTGCTATGTTATGCACTATATGATGTACTATAGTATTATCTAATAATGTACTTTTGTGCTCTTATAATATCTAAAATTGAGTAACTTTTCCTTTTATTAAATTTTAAGGGGTTTTTGGTTTAAAATAGAATTATCTTGAAATTTTTATCAGGATAATAATTTGAGATTATAATTAAGATTATCTATATTCTGTCTTTTAGGCTTATTTGATTCAAAGATAAAATACATTTAATTCAAATATCATAACGATATAACTCGATTCATCTATATTTCAAAAAATCAATCTTTTAGGTCCTCTTAACTCCTAAAGGAGTCAACATGAGAATATTTTTTAATCATACTAAAAAATAGAGGGGTAAATTTAGATATATTTTCCCAACACAAAGGAGTCATTAATATAAAAGCTTTGTAAATGCCAAACCAAATATGAGATGATTTTGCTATTTGTAAAGGTATGAATAAAATAAATAGAGTTAATGATAAAAAATATATATATAAAATATCTCAATTTTCCGAGTTTTATATTTGAACTATCATCAATTATTTATCAAAACACACTTGACACTTCAGCTATCGTTTGTGCCTTTTTCCTACCTAATACATTACCATCGTTCATGTATTTGATAATAGGTAGAAAATTCACACTTGATAGTTTATGTAAAAACTCGAAAAACCAAAATGCCTTAGGTGTGTTTCTGACCCACACTAAAAAATATATAATAGAGTTTAAAATTGTGCAATTTAGGTTTTGGACAATTTGAAAAGAACATAACTAGTGTAATCTCAGAGTCGAGTTTGAGTCCAATTTTTTTTAAAAAGAAATGGATGGCACGACGTCGTTAAAGTACTTGTGTGAAAACTGAAACACAGTATAAACAAGAAGGGCAGATTTGCAGAAAAAACTCTTTAAGAAAAAATGTCGACTTCAAATTTGGAATTGGAAGTGAGCTCTTCACTTACAGCTCCTTCTCTGCAAGTTCCAACCTTTCATCATACCCCTTATTATTGGTACATTCTCTCTCTCTCTCTCTCTGTGTGCTTTTTTGGGGGTGGAGAGGTATGTCTGTGTATATATTCTTGAAAGATAGACATAGATGATGATGATTACTGTTTATATGAATTCTGATGCATAATTGAGGATACCCCTTTTAATTTGAAGGCCTAATTGAGTGAATTGGTACTCTGTGTGTGTTTGCCTTTTTTTGGGGGTGGAGCGTGTAAAAATGCATTCTTGAAATACAGACACAGCTGGTGATTACTGTTGTTTGGGGGAGGTGGGTGGTGCTGTTTAAAAATGCATTCTTGAAATACAGACATTGCTGGTGATTGGGCGGTGGGGGTGCGGGTGGGGGTGTGAAAATGCATTCTTGAAATACAGACATAACTGGTGATTACTGTTGTTTGGGAGGGAGGTGGGTGGTGCTGTTTAAAAATGCGTTCTTGAAATACAGACATAGCTGGTGATTACTGATGTAACTCCAGTTCCTTCGGAATTGGTAGTCAATCCTATTTCCGGTAGGGGCAGTTGCCAATTGAATTAGATTTTGACCATTATTTTCATATCCATAATAGTGCGAAAAGAAGGCCCAGCTCCAAGTTGTTCAAGAATAGTGTCGTTGAGTTTCTCGACCCTTTGACTTAGGATTAGTCAGTTCTATTTCTCGATGGGGCGGGGAAGGGATATAACTCAGCGGTAGAGTGT
>NW_006239043.1:618302-674571 GCF_000226075.1 Solanum tuberosum
GTTTTTGCCTTTTTTTGGGGGTGGAGCGTGTAAAAATGCATTCTTGAAATACAGACACAGCTGGTGATTACTGTTGTTTGGGGGAGGTGGGTGGTGCTGTTTAAAAATGCATTCTTGAAATACAGACATTGCTGGTGATTGGGCGGTGGGGGTGCGGGTGGGTGTATAACAATGCATTCTTGAAATACAGACATAGCTAGTGATTACTGTTGTTTGGGGGAGGTGTGGGTGGGTGAGGTGGTGCATAAAAATGCGCATTCCTGAAATACAGACATAGCTGGTGATTACTGTTTGTTTATGAAATCTGATGTACAAATGCTGATACCCTTTTTCGTTTAAAGACATAATTTAAGCGAATTCTACAGCTGACCAGTTTTAGATCCTCAACCACAACAACATACCGTATGGGGAGGATAGAGTGTACCAGTCCTTACTCCTACCTCGTGGAGGTAGAGATGTTGCTTTTGAAAGACCCTGAGCTCAAGTGTAGCAATTCAAATTATTTATGGAAAGAAATAAAAACTATAGGGAAGAAAACATGGCAACTAAAAAGCAAAGGAGTGTGGAGCATACAAGAAAAGAACAGTAACAACAATAGGATAGTGCGATAACCAAAACAACCGTTGATGATAGATATCAAAAGCAAGCAACTACAAGCTTACAAATAATACTACAACAGACACTGCCAAGCCTAAACCCGTCTAAAAGCAAGACAATGTTCCACTACCTACTCTTTTGTTATGTAGTATGAAAATATACATGAAATTTGGTGCAGGAAAGATTGTATGGGCACCATTTTTATACAAAAAATGTTTGTGGAGTTTGTAGTTGAGCCAAAAAATTCTTGGTAAATGTGAATTAATTAAAGGATTTAGCCTTAGTTTGCTTCAGTATGGTGTTACTTTAGTAGGCTGAACTGATTTAGCTGATGGCTTTTGTTTGGGAAAGGGAGAGCTTTATTAAGTAATTTCATGATTTTTATAAATATCTGGTAATTTTGAACTTAAGTTATCTAATGAAACTTCAAGATATGAATTTAGAACTTGTCAATCTTTTATTTGGTAAAAGCAATACTAAATGAGTAAAAAGGAAAAGAACTTGGCAATCTTTTATTTCATTATAGTTCTATGATTCGTAGTATTTTTTTCCTTAATCTTTTTTGTCGATAACCTCAGACCAATCAATCGAATATTGATTAATACGTAATCGATCGAACACTACTTGAAAACGGCTCTTCTGCTCCGAAACGGACTGTTCCAAATGTTCCTGGAAACTCTTGCTCCCATTGGACCATTTGTATCTATATGCATCAGGATCCCGATTCATGGATCTCTCGGTTCGAGAAATCAAAATAAGAGGCTCGAACCATTTCTTCTGACTCTTTTTCAAATTCGATAAATATTGGTTGATCGTATATTTCATTATAGTTCTATGATTCAGAGTATCCTTTCCTATTTGATCCCTTTGAATTCCATATTCGAAGTTGCGATCGGATCTATATTAAAAAGAATCGGTTCAATATATTTCTTATGTACCCATAGGTACTATATTGGATTTGTATCAAATTTCGGATCAATCTATGTTGAGTGATTGCCTTCATTATGTAGTTGCTACCAAGTACCACTATTTTTGGTTTTGGATCTTCCAAATCCTTCCCGTAGGAGATCCAGACCCATTTTTTCTAATCCTTTGAGAAAAATATTCATTCTCTTCCTAAAAATAGGAGGTAGAACCAACAAAGATTTCTTTTTCTATTCATCCTTGACCTCACTCAAGAATTGTTTTTTATCCAATCCGCAGGAATTAATAGAAAAGGCAAATCCTGTATAATACACCAGATCCGGCTCGGTTATTAATAGAGTGAATAGATCTTGAAAACTTTCTTCTGATTCAAAATCATAGTGTAACGTGTATCCTCCCCTATAACAAAAAATTGTTTTTTGTTCAAGAATGAATGGAACTGTCCATATCTAGTTCATCCTTTGGAACCATATCACATCCCGGATAATGAATTAGGATGAATTGAGACGGTATTTTGTTAATATGTAATTATCTTGAATATACTAACCATTTCTTTATTTTGGGATCGCCCGGAAGGGACAAAAGAAAGATCTTGTTGTTTCTATAACTTGGGAGTATCTCTCTGAGCATATTCCTGCAGAAATTCTTCGCCTGTCTTAAAGATAAATGTTCATAAAAGAAAGGGAACTTTTGAAATCCCTGGAATTTATTTATGTAGAATTATTCAACCTAAGTACTTTCCTTTTCAAATTTGACATGTCTGTTTTTACTTTCCATTCACATTTAGCTTACTTACTGAATATATAGAGGGTTCATATAATTGACTCGGATTGATCTGGATTTGAGGCATAGTTGATTGATTGAGAAAAATTACTAGCACTAACAATAAGTATTCTTCTGTTTGCTCTCTGTATTTACTTTCTAATACAGTGAGGAAAACATCTACCTGCTATGCAAAAAGCTATGTGATGATGGGCTAGCAGATCCTGATGGTTCTGATCTGTTTGTTATTTTCATTTCCAATGAGAAGAAGCAGGCAACTACTCTTTGCTCCTCCTTTGGTTACTCGTTACTGTCTTAAGAAGTTCATTCACTTCATTGATACTTCATCTCAGTGAAAATGATAGTTGTATAAGATCTGTTCCGCTACTAGTAATGGTAATTTATTGCGTTAAACTAGCAAATAGTTAGGTGGATAACAAAATAATGTGAACTGCAAGCCTTTGTTTGCAAACGGGATGTACTAACGTTTAGAACTTGATCTTTCACATTTTGTTTACCATTTGATAATTCTTTGTAATGCTTTAATCAGTTCAGTTTTTTCTCTCTATCCCCAATACAGCAAAGTAAAAGGATGAAGGGAAGTTCATGTTTGAATGGATCTGAAAATGGTCCAGGACACTTAAATGAGTTAAAGATAAATTGGACGTGAACATTCTTCGAAACTAAATCGATACAATACTATGAGTTCGTTTCTAGTGTACTGTGGCTTTCCAACTTAGTTGTTTGAATAAGGAGAGCGACAGAATGGCTGACAGTTCAGTTGTACCTAGCATAATGTTTTTGGGGATGTTAATTAATAATTATATGCTTTCAGATTCCTCTGTGGCATCAGAAGGCTAGCCAGCGAGCGGAGGGAGTTATTCTGTGGGACTATCATGTTATCTGTGTACAGGTTAGATTAATCTACTTTTTTCTAGTATAAGCTGAAAATGGTTAACTATATGGTTTTCATTTTTCTCTACTATAGCTATTGACATTTCATGTCCTTGAGAAAATCTGTTTGGATGCTGGCAGAAAAAGAGAAATGAGAACTCTTTGTCACTAGTGTGGGATTTAGATTCAAGCCTTCCGTTTCCATCACCTCTTGGCACTTACGTTGCTGACAGCATTCGCCCATCAATTCAGATATTTTCAGAATTCAAAAGGTAATAACTGTTCTAGTCCCAAAAAGAAACATGATTTCATTGATAAAGCTACGTATCTCTTGAATTTTTTGCTCTTAAACGATGAAGAACTGTTATTTCATTTTCTTTTGTAGGAGCTAGATATTTCATATTTGCTCAAATTAAGATTCTTGAAATAGTGATCTATTGCCCTTCTGTGTATTGTTTTTCTCCATTCCCTCCTGAAGTCAACCCAACCTTAAAATGTTTCTAACTTTTCGCAAAATTTACGCTCTACTTAGTGAATCTCATTTTTGTTTATCTTTAAAAATTGATTTCACAAGTCCACCCTATAGGGGGTGTTCTCATTAAAGAAATGCTCTTTCACTGACCTTTTTCTGAAGAAGAAACTAGAGTATGTTTTTCTTCTGGTGCTAAGCAATGTTGCCGACCTTTTGCTTGGAATAATAAGCTTACTGCAACCACATGAAGAACCAACTTTGGCCATTTCAGGTTTTTTCGAGTTGTGCATGCCCCTATATTCCTCCGACACTTCGCATCAGATAGAAGACATATGAAGGATTCTGCTGGAAACTGGATTGCTGAGCCGCCATCACATGAAGCTATTGTTGCTGAAGGTAAATGCAGGAAATAAAAGTTTGCAAGATTATGCTTTAGTCATTTGTTGGTACATTTGGGAGATAAAGATAACTTTGTTCCTTCGATTAATATTTTATCCCATAACTACTCAAATGCCGACCCTAATTTGATTATTCTTTTGTTTTTTTTGCCAAGTTCATCAACTTCATGATAAATATCTCAATAAGGACTGACCTTTTTGCTTGATAGTCAATTAGTTTGTTCTATATAACCTTTTGACTTTCACACTTAAAACAAATTTGGAGGTGGATATCGTGCATCAAAAGTTGAAATACGCCGTTGTATGCCATACCAAACTGACTAGAAGTTCGAATCTCCCCTGCTGGTTTTATTTCCAATTATCTGATCTCACCTAACTTTTCTATCTACAATGTCGCATGACTTATATCAGAACTTGCAAGTACAAGATTTGATAGCACAGTTCAGCTTTCTGAATGTAATTATATTTGATCTCATTTTATGTAGCATCACTTTTCATAGTTAACTTATGGAATAGAACATATAGGAACCAGTAGAACTAAGCCTTTTGAATATTTTTTCATTCGTTAAAATTGAATCGAGGAGCACATTTGCATTACCTAAAGATATCTGATAGGTACTTAATGATTTAGGGTCATCTGGTACAATTAGTGAGAAAATATGAAACCCTCTCGTTTGCTTGAGTTACAATTTTTATTTTCATTCTGTCTTTTGCTTGTACAGATGGAGCTGTACACAACCTGAACGAGTACATTACAGTCTCTCCCGACGATGTAGTGAAGAATGTGGAAGCTGATACCGTCAATGTTGTTTTCTCCGAGAAACTTGGTGTCGTAATTGGTGAAGATGATTTGTTGGGATTTTTCTCTTTGATTTCATGACGAGAGTTGAGAAAAATTTACTAGCTTGAAAGATGAAATGATGGTCTTGGATTTTTACATGTAAAAAGAAAAAAAAGTGTCTTGTGAGAGTTCTGCAAATAGAGTGGAAAATGTTCTTGTTTTGACAAGGTTTTTTTTGGAGTGATTTTATTTTATAGAACTTGTATAGGCTTGATGCCTGGCCCTTCCCCGGCCCCGCGCATAGCAGGAGCTTGGTGCACCGGCTTTTTTTTTATAGACATAAGTGGTCGGGTTAGTTTTCGTGTATCTCGACTATTCCATCGGTTATTTGATAGCTCTAGCTAGCATAGGTAACAGATAACTCTGTACGTCAAGGCTTAGACATGATACAAAAATATCATCTAAAGACTTTTTGTTACTACTTGGTTGAATTTTGATCTTAAATGTTTTTTTAAGCCCATGATGGACGGTGGGGCAAAAGAAGGCTAGTCAAAGAAAAGACTTACGGATTTCTAGGTTGACAAGTTGTTGAAGAAGAGGTGTACATGACACTTTGAGTGAATAACATATTGAAACGGAAGAG
The DNA here is from genome assembly GCF_000226075.1 of Solanum tuberosum. NCBI lineage: Eukaryota > Viridiplantae > Streptophyta > Magnoliopsida > Solanales > Solanaceae > Solanum > Solanum tuberosum. Next base: position 623,774 of record NW_006239043.1, read on the forward strand.
AAAAGTGAAGAGATTTATAAGACAGCTAAAGTAGAAAATACATGTTATGGGCTTGAACAATGACATGTTTACACAATACAACACATATAAAACACTATTGATACTCTTAGCTTCATTTTATGTGGATTATTTATTTTTAATATGTTTCAAAAAATATATATTTCTATATTTGAAAACTCCTTTTTAACTTTGAACTTCCAGTGTTAGACTTAATGGCATACTCTGATAGTCATATAAATGTAAAACAATTATTTGATTTTCTTTCTTGCTTTCTCTTAGAAGTGGGAAAGGACTATCTATTTGTCTAGTTTTGATAGATTTCCTCCAACACAATCTACAAAAATTCTACAAATTTCTTGGTGAATAAGTCTGACAATAGATGTATTTTAAACCACAAGTTCTAAAGATATTTTTCGCTATATGATACACGTTTTATTACCTTCTTAAATTATATGCACATTCAAATACCATCTTATCAAAATAAACAGTGCTATTATTTCCACCAGTCGTAAGTGGTTGATTTCCCTGAATTTTGTGGGCCAAATTAATACCATCAGACGTTGTGTAAGGTGGCAAGTAGTACTCCACATAACGAAATTTTTTTCTTATCTTATTCTAGAATGGAAATATAGATATTGATGCAAGAAAAAAACTCAAGAGACCTCGAGCATAATATACGCTACCATCAGAGAGTTCATTCGATTTTAATCAGAGGTCATAACATCTTAGATTATAATTTTGAAAATGAAATTGCTATCGATAAAAATTGTGTTTACTTGGATTGTTCAATATAAATCTAAATTAATCGAACCTCAAAATAAATATTGAACGACCGAGTAAAACCTCTAACTATAGGCCAAAATAATGCTCCTATGAATTGTGAGATAAGTGGTAATAATTGATTGAAAGGTCTCTATTGCACCTAAGTGTCACAATGACTCAATGAATGCTGTATTTTGTTTCTTTTTTTCATAATTGGGTTGGGCACTTGAACTAATAATTTATTTCTTTATAATCATGGAAACTTTATTTACTAATTGTATTTTGTTATTAAACTATTACTTACAAGTCTTTTTTTGGCTAAATAAAAACTATATATTGTAATAATTATCTATTACATATTTTGACTCTTCTCCTCCTTATTATTACTTAATTATTGCATTATTACAACAACTATCTTCATTTTTGGTAAAATAATAATTAACCAATCTCCATAGAAATAGAATTTCTATGATTACCAATAACAAGATGGTAGGTTTTGATCAAATATTTTGAAATTTTAATAAAATGACAAAAAATATTACATAAATATATTTTTTTAACATTAAAAGAATTTCCTTTTTTGTACAAAATGTGGTTAAGCTTAGAATTTGACTTCTTTTTATTCATAACATTCAAATTTTATTTAAATATAACTATAAAAATCTCAAACCCAACATACTATTACAAAGAAGTTTGATCGTAACAAAAGTTTGCCCGTAATCACCTTATAATACCTACATAATTATGTAAATATTATTTACACCGCCAATGCATAATTATTAAACTCGGAAAAAAAAAAAAAAAAAAACCCTGCACTCACCCCCACCTCAAACCCCAACTTATTTTTTTAATTTTTTTTAAAACTTGTTTGATAGTTTACCTGGCAGAAGAGTAAGATACCTGGACCCATTAAGAAACACACATAACATATCATTTCATTTTCATTGAGAGTCACAAACTCAAAAAGATAAATAAAAATCAGAATCTTTACAAACAAAGAAACTAAATGAACTCATAAATAAAAAATAAATAAATAAATAAATAATAAAAAATAAAAAATCATTCCTATCCAAACTCCACAGTCCACACTCCCTCTTCTCTTTTTGCCCATAACTTTATTCTATGAAATCTAAACTAACCAATAGGAACCCAAGAATCATCATCAAACATGACCCCAAATCAGATAGAGAAGACAACAAAAAAATGTACAAACTTTCATTTTCTTGTAAATGCACACCCTTGTTGCCACGTGTCTTTATGTTTCACCACTAAAAAAACTCAAAAAACACCTTATATTTTTCACTCAAATTCTCCAACTTCCATAACAGCCACTTATAAACTCAAGAAACCTTTCAATTCCTTAAGAAACTTTGGAGTTTCACTCAAAAATCAAGTCTTTTTTTTAGTAGGAAGTGTTAAAAATCAAAACTTCCCACAACCCAAGATTTTGTTTTTTTTTTCTTTCAAAGTTTTGATTTTTTGTTTTCTTGGTTTTTGTGTACATTTTGTGTGTAATCAAGAAGCCAAAGAGGTTAAAGTTTGAATCTTTTTCAAGTTTTTGAACTATGGCTTCTTTGGTTTCTTCACCATTTACATTGCCAAACTCAAAAGTAGAACACCTTTCATCAATTTCTCAAAAGCATTACTTTCTTCACTCTTTTCTTCCCAAGAAAACAAACCCCACCTTCTCAAAATCACCCAAAAAGTTCCAATGTAATGCTATTGGAAATGGCTTGTTTACACAAACAACTCAAGAAGTTAGGAGGATTGTACCAGAAAACCTTAAAGGTCTTACTACTGTGAAAATAGTGTATGTGGTGTTGGAAGCTCAGTACCAATCAGCTCTTACTGCTGCTGTTCAGACACTGAACAAGAATGGTGAGTTTGCTTCTTTTGAGGTTGTGGGGTATTTGGTTGAGGAGCTTAGAGATGAAAATGCTTATAAAACTTTCTGTAAAGATCTTGAGGATGCAAATATATTTATTGGGTCATTGATTTTTGTGGAAGAATTGGCTTTAAAGGTTAAGTCTGCAGTGGAGAAAGAAAGGGATAGGCTTAATGCTGTTCTTGTGTTTCCATCAATGCCTGAAGTGATGAGGCTGAACAAGTTGGGATCTTTTAGTATGTCTCAGTTGGGGCAATCAAAAAGTCCATTTTTTCAGCTTTTCAAGAAGAAGAAATCTTCTGCTGGTTTTTCTGATCAGATGTTGAAGCTTGTGAGGACATTGCCTAAGGTCTTGAAGTACTTGCCAAGTGACAAGGCTCAAGATGCTAGGTTGTATATACTAAGTTTGCAGTTTTGGCTTGGAGGTTCACCTGATAATTTGGTGAATTTCTTGAAAATGGTGTCTGGTTCTTATGTTCCTGCATTAAAAGGGGTGAAAATGGACTATTCGGATCCGGTTTTGTACTTGGATAGTGGAATTTGGCATCCTTTGGCTCCTTGTATGTATGATGATGTGAAGGAGTATTTGAATTGGTATGCAACAAGGAGGGATGCTAATGAGAAACTCAAGAGTTCTAATGCTCCTGTTATTGGGCTTGTTTTGCAAAGGAGTCATATTGTTACTGGTGATGAAAGTCACTATGTGGCTGTGATCATGGAATTAGAGGCAAGAGGGGCTAAAGTTATCCCAATTTTCGCCGGGGGGCTAGACTTTTCCGGGCCAGTTGAGAGATACTTCATTGATCCCATCACAAAGAAGCCTTTTGTGAATTCAGTAGTATCACTTACTGGTTTTGCTCTTGTTGGAGGGCCAGCAAGACAGGATCATCCAAGGGCTATCGAGGCGTTGATGAAGCTTGATGTGCCTTACATTGTGGCATTGCCTTTGGTCTTCCAGACAACAGAAGAATGGTTGAACAGCACTTTGGGGTTGCACCCAATTCAGGTGGCTCTACAAGTTGCTCTACCTGAGCTCGATGGAGGCATGGAGCCTATCGTATTCTCTGGACGGGATCCAAGAACAGGCAAGTGTCCTTTTGTCATGTTGATTACAATTTCTATTTGACATGAAATGCAAATTCTATGTTTAGTTTGATTAGTTTTTGCTCAACATTACTAACTTTTACAGCTTTTTTTCCTTTTATTACTTGAAATATGCAGGGAAATCACATGCTCTTCACAAAAGAGTGGAGCAGCTATGCACCAGGGCAATCAAATGGGGAGATTTAAAGAGAAAATCAAAGGTATTTGTTCTTTTCATGTTAATTTAGATTAAATGATAAGATTTGTTTTGTAGCTTTAAGGTAATGTTCTGGCTAATTAGAACTATTTCACAAATGTGATTAGGTCAATTACTTGCAAATACTGATTAACATGGATCCATTTCTTTGAGTTAGTGGGAATAAATTGTTGACCATTAGTAGAACTCACTTATCTGGTACTAGTACTTAGAAATACTAATTGATGTAGACAAGTTTTAGAGTTCCCTTCTATTATTTAAACTTTGATCACTTCCATTAGGACTTCAGCAAGTCAAATGAACTCTATTTGATGTAAACAAGTTTAAGAGTTCCTCTTTTCTACTATTTAAAGGCATAATACATAAATAGACACTCAAACTTGGCCTCAGCTCCAAGTAAGCACTCCAACTTTGAGAGTGCATATCTAGACACCTCAACTTGGTCTTAACTAGCAACTAAACACTCCAACTTGTCCCCACTGTTCTCATGGACACCCGAAATCGACGTGATACCTAAATTTTGAAGGTGTCTAGATGATCATTTTGTAAGTTAGTGGTCAACTGACACAGAGATGAGTTGAGGTGTCTAGATGTATATACTCAAAGTTGGAGTGTTTGCTTGTTAGCTTAGGCCAAGTTTGAGTGTCTTTTTACGTATTATCCTTATTTAAACTTTGATCACTTTCATTAGAACTTCAGCAAGTACAATGAACTCTATTTGATGGAGACAAGTTCAAGATTTCCCATCTTCTGTTATTTAAACTTTTGATCACTTTCATTAGGACTTCAGCAAGTGCCATGAACTCTGAAATACATGTTTTCATGCCTTTATCATGATCACAAATTGCAAATTAGGATGAAATTCTCATACGAAACTAAAACTTTTTAGGGTCAGAACTGTTACAATTTCCTATGTTGCTCGGACTCTCCAAAAATATTGTCCCACTCGTGTTGGATCTTCAAAAATGCACTACTTTTGAAGGATACGACATGCATTTGGCGGCATTTTTGAAGAGTCTGAGCAACATAGACGATTTCTGCATACGATGTTCATAGACCAAAGGAACAACAATATTGAAACTTTGATCAGTAATTCTCCTTAATTGTGTATTATGATCTTTGTCAGCAAGAATTGTTCAGTGGATTCATAAATCTGATTATGTTGTTTATAGCAATTGTCTAATTGTTTTCTGCTACTGATGCTCAATGTATAACTGAACATTGTGTAGGCTGAGAAGAAGTTGGCAATCACTGTTTTCAGCTTTCCCCCGGACAAAGGCAACGTCGGAACTGCTGCATACTTGAATGTCTTTGCCTCCATATACTCTGTGCTCAAAGATCTCAAGAAAGACGGGTACAACGTTGAGGGGCTGCCTGAGACTTCTGCTGAACTGATTGAAGAAGTAATTCATGACAAAGAAGCTCAGTTCAGCAGTCCAAATCTTAACGTAGCTTACAAGATGAACGTCCGAGAATACCAGAAGCTAACCCCCTATGCCACTGCTCTTGAAGAGAACTGGGGGAAAGCACCTGGTAATCTGAACTCTGATGGAGAGAACCTCTTGGTATATGGAAAACAGTACGGAAATGTATTTATTGGTGTTCAGCCTACATTTGGATACGAAGGTGACCCGATGAGACTTCTGTTCTCCAAATCAGCCAGCCCTCACCATGGTTTTGCTGCATACTATTCCTTTGTGGAGAAAATTTTCAAAGCTGATGCAGTTCTCCACTTTGGTACTCATGGTTCTCTTGAGTTCATGCCAGGAAAACAGGTGGGAATGAGCGATGCTTGTTTCCCAGATAGTCTCATTGGAAACATTCCAAATATCTATTACTATGCAGCAAACAATCCATCCGAAGCAACCATTGCCAAACGAAGGAGTTATGCGAATACCATTAGCTACTTGACTCCCCCAGCTGAGAATGCTGGACTCTACAAGGGACTCAAGCAGCTTAGTGAGCTCATTGCGTCGTACCAATCACTGAAAGACTCAGGCCGTGGCCCTCAGATTGTGAGCTCTATCATTAGTACTGCTAGACAGTGTAATCTTGACAAGGACGTTGATCTTCCAGATGAAGGACAGGAAATAGATGCCAAAGAACGTGACCTCGTGGTAGGAAAAGTATATTCTAAGATTATGGAGATTGAGTCTCGTCTTCTGCCCTGTGGACTTCACATCATTGGTGAACCTCCAACCGCCATGGAGGCAGTTGCTACTCTTGTCAACATTGCTGCATTGGACCGTGCTGAAGATGATATTTCTTCCCTTCCTTCTATACTGGCTGCCACAGTTGGAAGAAACATTGAGGAGATCTATCGAGGAAATGACAATGGAGTCTTGCGAGATGTGGAGCTGCTTCGTCAAATTACTGAGGCATCACGTGGAGCAACATCAGCATTCGTTGAACGTTCAACTAACAGCAAGGGTCAGGTTGTTGACAATTCTGACAAGCTGACCTCACTCCTTGGTTTTGGTATTAATGAACCATGGATCCAGTATTTATCAAACACCCAATTCTACAGAGCTGATAGGGAAAAGCTCAGAGTCCTGTTTCAGTTCTTGGGAGAGTGTCTGAAGCTAATTGTGGCTAATAACGAGGTGGGAAGCTTGAAACAGGCTCTTGAAGGGAAATATGTTGAACCAGGTCCTGGAGGGGATCCAATCAGAAACCCGAAAGTTTTGCCTACTGGGAAAAACATCCATGCTTTGGACCCACAGTCTATTCCCACAACAGCAGCACTGCAGAGCGCCAAAATAGTGGTTGAAAGATTGTTGGAGAGGCAAAAGGTTGACAACGGGGGCAAGTACCCGGAGACTGTTGCTCTGGTGCTTTGGGGAACAGATAACATCAAGACTTATGGAGAGTCGTTGGCACAGGTTATGTGGATGATTGGTGTTAGGCCAGTTGCTGACACACTTGGACGCGTTAACCGAGTGGAACCAGTTAGTCTTGAAGAGCTTGGAAGGCCTAGAGTTGATGTTGTTGTCAACTGCTCCGGGGTGTTCAGGGATCTCTTCATCAATCAGGTATTGGTCTATTCTCCTTTTCTACTGATTCTGCACTGGATTGGTACATTAGTGCAATGTCAGATCATTACTTATCATTTGTTTTGTTTTGTATACAGATGAATCTCCTTGACCGAGGAATCAAGATGGTTGCTGAGCTTGATGAACCGGAAGACCAAAACTTTGTCAGGAAACATGCACTAGAACAGGCAAAAACACTCGGAATTGATGTTCGTGAAGCAGCTACTAGGGTCTTCTCAAATGCTTCGGGTTCTTACTCTTCCAACATCAACCTTGCTGTTGAGAACTCATCATGGAACGACGAGAAGCAACTTCAAGACATGTACCTGAGCCGGAAGTCATTTGCATTTGACTGTGATGCTCCTGGTGTTGGCATGATGGAGAAGAGGAAAGTTTTTGAGATGGCTCTAAGCACAGCGGATGCCACGTTCCAGAACCTCGATTCATCAGAAATTTCACTCACAGATGTTAGTCACTACTTCGATTCAGATCCAACCAACCTTGTTCAGAACCTCAGGAAGGATGGAAAGAAGCCTAGTGCATACATTGCTGACACCACTACTGCTAATGCTCAGGTGAGTGTTATCACTTGATGGATAACTTGAAAGATGTGAACTCGTTAAGTTGATAGAGATAGTTTTATTTTATGTCTAATGCCTCTATCTGTGATGATTCAGGTACGTACGTTGTCTGAGACTGTGAGGCTAGATGCAAGGACAAAGTTGTTGAACCCCAAGTGGTATGAAGGCATGCTGTCCACTGGCTACGAGGGTGTTCGTGAGATTGAGAAACGATTGACCAACACAGTAGGGTGGAGTGCAACTTCAGGCCAAGTTGACAATTGGGTGTATGAAGAAGCCAACACAACATTCATCAAAGATGAAGAGATGTTGAACAGGCTTATGAACACAAATCCAAATTCTTTCAGGAAGTTGCTTCAGACATTCTTGGAGGCCAACGGGCGTGGATACTGGGACACTTCTGAAGAGAACATTGAGAAACTCAAGCAGTTGTACTCAGAAGTCGAAGACAAGATTGAAGGAATCGATCGATAAATGTATAGCTAAATATATGATCTCTGATTATTGCCTGTTTCTGTTACAGGATAATAAGATCCTTTCTGCTTCCTAACAATTTCTGATGTGAATCCCTTTGATAGTCCCCAGTGTAATTTTTGTTCATTTTTTGGGGATGTCTTTCTACTTTTATGAGAAAAATACTGCTTCCATATATTCAAATTTGATCTTGAAAGTTGCAATTGCCTTCATACTCTTATTTTTTTCTTTGTTTTCCCCACCCGATGTGCAGTACCTGCACTCGGAGACCTAACTAATCTGGAATCACGTCAGGAAGTCCCACTTTGAAACAAGAGAGTATTTCAGCAAAACGAACGCTGAAATTCCCATATACATGATGTATACCAAAAAAAACGAAAACCTACAAAAGACATGTATATGATTTTCTACCAAGGATACTCAATCGTCTATGGAGATATATTTCAATAATGCACTTTGAAGATCGTCTAATCAAGTGTGTATTGAGGGATGTCAAGGGCGTGCTCTCTCTAACAACTTAAGTTTTTTGATGAGATGGTCACACGCTTCACATAAGGCGTGACATAACTGCAGTTTTGGGACATTTGTAGTCAGCTGTTGGACACATCAAGATGAAAAATGTTCAAGCAATCTTGATTTCTCGCATGTAAAAAGACTGAAGATACACAAAAGATTTCTCTGTAGAAACTTATCATATTCAAAAGCAAAATGAAAATCAGAAGAAAGCTTGCACTGTTTTCTCCTTCAATTCTCTTTGCCACAAAATTTTTAAGAGTTAAAACAGTATTACAACAAAAATCTACAAGAGCACAAAACCTTTTCTTTCACCCCATTCCCCCCCACTAATGAATGGTGCAAAAGAATAGTAGAATTCAGCTGCACATAAACTTTACATGTTTTACATTTTCCCTGTGAGACTCTTAAGAGTATCTATCATTACACTATACCAACTCCATTAAAAGGGGGTCACCTGCTGCCATAACTCTGATCAGCTTTATGAACTCTTGCTCACTTGACACTTTCCATGGGTGGATTGCAGGCGCCTCAGCTGAATAGAATGTCGTTAAATTGCCAGGAGGCTTCTTCTTGTAAATCATTGAATTCAATACAGAATCGAAATTCTGTGGAGAATCCATAGCCGTAAAAAACATTGGCATTGCAACCTTATGATGCATGTCTAGATTCCCTACTAGATTAACGAGGTCGACAAAGTCGGATACAAAACGACGGGGGATGTAGAATATCTCCGAACTGTATATCGTTAAGGTCTCGTCACTTTTCATTGTCTCTTTGTAATTGACTTGCAAATGTACCGGCATTGTTGCTACCACTTTCTTAACAACGTCAGCTTGCTTCACAAACCAGTCCGATTTGTTAGCAACTGGAACAGCGTGCCATGACTTGGATACCTATATGCATAAGAAAGAAATGAGACGCCTATTGCTTGAGTATTTGGGTAGGACAGGTTTGAGAGCTAATCATTTGCAACGATAAATTAAGAACTTTAAAAAATTCCCTTTTCCCCATCTCCCCTGGAGGCAGTTGGATGATCAAGCAAGTGCGCTTTAGCCACAAGTAAAAAACTCAAGCTATGTCTAAACACATCATAGGATGGAACTCTTCCCTCATGACGATGGACTCGGATGTCTTATACATTATCTCCTCTCCAAGCCGAATAAAGAAATAAAGAGCCTTACATATATTATTCTACATAATTACTGGATGTCGATAATTAGAGTAGATGGTTAGTAGGATGTTACCTTTATCAAAAAAAAAGAGTAGATGGTTAGTAGGTAGCCGAGTGTTACCGCACTTTACGTGGGAGAGGCAGGGGGATTTCGCCTCATCTACTACCCTGCTATTAGTAGTAGTAGTTAGTAATCGGTTAGTTTCTTATTCTCCAATGTGTGGTACTATCTGCTACTTCATTTGCTTTGTATCTTGCTATCATATTTCCCTGCTTCGAAAACTTCTCTTTTGAGATGAAGGTCTATCGGAAACATCCTCCCTACCCCCACTAAGGTAGGGATAAGGTCTGCTTACATCCTACCCTACCCTACCCTACCCAGACCCCACTTGGGATGTTGTTGTATATACTTCCCTCTAAATTCCCTTTAAATAACAGCAATAAGTACAAGTAACAGAAGAAACCAGTGAACAGTAAATTTCTTTAATTGAGCCATAAAAAGTAGGAATTGGCTGAATCTGTAACAAGTAACAATTAGTAGAAACCTTCCACTATATACCAAAAATAAGGACTTCATATTTGTACTTACCTTGTTTGCTATCCAGAGCTTTGACTTGTCTGCTTGAAGTAAGTTCCAGTAATTAAGGATAGTATCGTCCTGGAGAAATAGAAAGCCTTCTGCACTAGTGTATCTATCAAATATCTTTGGTGCATACCTGAAACAAAATTTGCCGACAGTGTATTTAATCAAGAATGTTTCCAGGATATAAATTGAACTAACATGATTGATTGCAGGCCATTCGACAACATGAAAACCACAAATGCCCTTAAAAAGGTGACATTAGCATGGAGCTCTAAATGATACGTAATATATAACATGTGCAAGCATGGATAGAGGGTACTGGAAAAATACTCATTTCAGTTGTCAAGAGGTCCTTATATATTAATAGAAGTAGGGAGTATAGAGAAGCATTAAATTGACAAACATGGTCAATGAGGATTTATATAGCTTCTCTCAAATTATTTGAGACTGAGGAATTGTTGATGTCGTATACAAAAGAAATGCTTGCAAACACACAATTTCTTTTTTGTTTTTTAAGTCACACATTTTTTCCATGGTTGATGGGGATATAATTCAGTAAATAAATTCTCTAGCAGCTTAGACTTTTAGGGCATCTCCAACCCAGAACATCAAATTTTACGCTAAAAAGGAATATTATCTTTATATTCTTCTCTCTCTTCAATATTATGTAATTATTTTTATTTCATTTACATTTTCAAAAATGTTATATAATACAAATAATAATAAAATAATGAAAAAGTGATTTAGTGTTGATGAATAGTGTCACACTAAATTTGGTGCGACACTATTCACACACTAAAATAGTGTTGGGTTGGAGCCCCAAAACTAACTTTTACACCAAAATAGGATTTGGTGTAAAAAAATAGTGTTGGGTTCGAGATGGTCTTAGATGAGATAGTCACACACTTTAAACCGGTATCATTCAATGTTCAAGTCTCACTGTCACCCACCCATTAAAAAGCAATCCGGTGCACTAAGCTCCCACCGCTACCCATTATCAAAAAGAGTTTCCACATGCTTGGTAGATGAATCAAACATGCACGTGAAGGAGCTTGTTGAAGAGTAATCAAGTAAATAGAAGTGTGATCTCTCTAGCAGCATAGCTTTTAGATGAGATGGTCACACACGTCAATAATAGTATTTTTGCATATGTTACCATTCATGGTTGGAGCATCTTCCTTTACTGCTAGCACTGATTTATTGGTTGGTATAACAAGAGTCGCAGATTGCAACAAGTATATACCAAAGTTTTATTCGAAACTGAATTAGATTATGAAGTAAAGGAATAAGATGTTTTAAGAAAAGTGTCCATTACATTTAATGAGCTTTCAACAATCAAAGAGAGAAGTTATAAGTTTTCACTCTTGCATGACAACTCTCACTGAGCTCACTGATTTATCTTATGATCACCTCTACCAAAAGAAATGTATACCAAACAAAAAGAGATTTGAAAAAAGGGTTATAATTCAATTGATGATATGCTTTATACGCTAACAAGGCAGACCAAGTTCATCCTGACTACCCCCTCTGTACAGAACAACAACAACAACATACCCAAGTGAGCTCTAAGGAGGGTAAAGTGTACGCAAACCTTACCCCTACCTTGGAGGTAGAGAGGCTGTTTCCGATAGCCCCTCAGCTCAAAGGATACATGTCCAGGTTCGAACAATGGACCCATTAGAAGTTAACGAAACTGTGAACCAATCAGTCCAAAGAACCATATACCCTCTTCTATACAAAAACCATAACTTATTACCAAGAAAAAACTAAAACGTGAAGAAAAACGATGCCGATGACTAACCTGTACATATAATCCAAATTTCCTTTTTCAACGGCAAGATCTACATTCTTCTGGTCAGACAATATGATAACTGTCTTAAATATCCTGCCATATAGCAATCTCCACTCCAAGGCAGTACGTTCAACAGGTCCACTACAAAAGATTATGAGCACAACATTACCAAAATTCTTCCTCCACTTAATCAAATTGGCGATTTCATAATTCACTGTACCAATCTCTTCTACCCCAAGATGCACAGATGGCAACTTCTGAGGTACAAATTCCTTCCTGTCACCATGGCCTATGCTTGCCCTTGGTCGATCCAACTCTAAAGACATTAGCCGAGGCTGCATGTACCCAACAGCAAGCAGATCTTGAAGCCATGCAGCAGTGAACTTGACATCTTGCACTGTCCAAAAGCCTTCTTCAGCCATTGCATAGCTTAACTCCAAAATCTTTTCAAACAACCTGTGTTTACTGGATCTCCACGCTACCAAAAACTTTGTTAAACGGCCAACATTCACGTGTAGATCTTTCTCTTCTGAAAAAGGGTATCCCTCGATTCTATCATACCGATGGATAGTGGGAGGATACACCACAACATACCCACCAATCTCCCATAACAGCCTCTGTGTCCAATATCCTCTTAAAACATCAGAAGCCATTGTACTAACAGAAACCGGGAGCATCAAACCCCAAAATGCAGATGAATGAAAAAGCGTATTAAATGAATTAACCGGAACCATCATACCCTGGGGCAATGCCACTTTCGGGGCATGCTCATCAAATCTAATATCAAATGCTTCAAACCCTGCCTTCCTAGTAAAATAGAACACCGAATCCACATCCGGTAAACCATTCGAGATCCCTTGCTGGATAAGCTGCTTTCCACCAAAAATCTCAGTATAGAACTCCTCATGTCCAATTTCACCCACATTTTCCAATGGCAAACCTCTCGGCCAAACAGACCGTTGCCCAAAATGGATATATGGGTTCACCACAGTCCTATTAGGATTATCATGACTATATTGCAAAATCACTTCTTGCCTAGCATCCTCACCAATCAATTCAACATCAAAATGTTTACCAATATCATCATCAATCACATCACCGCGATCATCCACATCCAAAATCTTTTTAGCACCATGTTGTATAGCAAACAAATAACCAACAGTTTTTCTAACATAAGAATCATAAGGCAAGTAATCTACAACCCTGAATCCTAACTTAGCTTGCATTTCCAAAGACAAGAAAATTGTACCTTTCAAGTTCCAATCTTTAGGGGTTTTCGAGTTCCCAACTGCAAGAACCTGCCACCCTTTGATCCTCCCAAGCTTTCTAAGCGAATCCGACGGGTAATCTGAAACAGAAACCACAACCCATTTCTCAGATCGAAAATTTGCATAAGGAGTAGACTTATCTAAGATAGCTGGTATGTTATTCCAGTTGATTTTGGGGAATTCAGGTCTGATGGAGTGAGTTTGAGTTGACTGTAAGCAAAGGAGAGTAGTGGTGTCACCAGCAGCACTACGAAGGTAGAAGAAAATAGCAATGGTAGAGATTAAGAGCAAAATGGTGAGGATTTTGTAAAGATTTTCAGAAACCCATGTGGAAAAATCAAGATTCTTGGCTCCATTGAAACGATTTGGGGTTCTTGATAGAGGAATTGATGATCTTTCTCTAGTGGTTTTTGGTCCTTTAGGTGATTTAGAAACACCATCTTCACGATCTTGGACTAACATTGAAATCCCACCACCTCAATTTTACACACACACACACAAGAGTAAAATGAGAGCTTTATCTTTTTTTGAGTTCTTGAAACTCAAGTGTTAGATTCTTCAATCTAGCATTTGACTTGAGACTGAAAATGCTAAAAAGGTTTGTGTTTTTGGGTATTTGCCGACAAGGGATGGGAGGGGTGGGGGGAGGGGGGGTTCCTTTAGCTTGAAGGTTAACTTCAGTTGGGGTAGTTTGGTGGGAGGTGCACTTTTGGACTCTACCATTTCTACTTTTTTTTAATTATGTTTGTTGATCTGGAGATTGGGTGGCCAATAACTCAAGAATAGACAAATCAACTAACTTAAAGAGATGACACTGAGCGATCTAGTGTAGCGGATGAAGTTATTCTCTTTTGATCAGAAGTTTTAATTTTGAGTGGTGGAGATTAAATAGTAGTACTTGACACGAAGAGGTTTTCCTTAAATGAATCCTACGTGAAAAGAATCTTAATTAGTCGAACTTCACACGAATACTGAATGAAAATGATTTGGCGCAACATATAGGATTGCTTCTTTCTTAATCAGGAAATTTGATTTCGAGCTTTGAAGATGAAATAATACTTGACAGGAAGAGTTTCTCCTGAATGAACCCTACGTGACAAGAATCTTAATTAGTCGAACTTCACTCGAACACTAAATGAAAATGATTTGGTGCAACTGATAGAATTGCTTCCTTCTTAATCAGAAATTTTGATTTTGGAGCGTTGGAGATGAAATAATACTTGGCAGGAAGAATTGCTCTTGAATAAACCCTACGTGACAAGAATCTTAATTAATGGAACTTCACTCGAACACTCAATGAAAATTATCAGGTGCATCAGATGAAATTACTTCTCTCTTAATCGGAAGTTTTGATTTTGAGTGTTGGAGATAAAATAATACTTGATAGGAAAAGTTTCTCCTGAATGAACCATACGTAACAAAAATCTTAATTAATCGAACTTCACTTAAACACTGAATGAAAAATAAACCAACTCAAAAGATATTTAAGAAAAGAAAGAAGAAATCAACTCAATGGATGAAAACATAAAAGTCAAGAAAAAGAAAGGCAAAAGAGAACATAACTTTAGGTGTAAGTTATTTATTAGGAAAATTAAGGTTAATATTGGAAGTGTTTTCACATAAGTTTACTAAGAATTTTAAATTACGTAAAAGAAATTGAACTATCTATAATAAGAAAATATATGACTTATTTTGTATGACAATTTAAATTGTCCAGGTCTTAACGACAAGTTAATTAGGAATTTTATATGTGATAGTATAGAATTAAAGAAGAGACTGAACTAGCTTTTAAAAAAATATGACCAAAGTTTAAACACTTTCGATTAAAATTGATACATTACTCTCGTAACTAATTACTTTTACGTATAATATGAAGAGTGTTTATGTGAGATGTAAATTACTCGAATCAGTAGAGTAAAAAAAAAGTAAAAATGATCAATGGATCATAGTGTTACTAGAGAGTAGAGAGCTTTCATTTGATTATACCTCGTTCCATATACGTGCAACTGCAAACTTAACTTGAAGTGCTTTCATATAAATTTGAGTTATAAACTATATACCAACTTTATACCCAAAATGTCTCAATTTGAACTATCATTCATACTCCATGCCTTAGTTAGACTTTAATCATTCCTACTTTAAACCTATGATTTTGACTAACTTCAATTCTGCATAAAATTTTGAGGCAGCTAAACTTTAAAAAAATTGTAACCTTGGCTATTTTTTTAAAATAAAATAAATAGTGCTATTTGTGCAATTCGCCCCAAAATCAGGGCCAAAAATTGGGTTCTATTATAGGTCCAATGTGATGCAAGCAAAATTTGGGTCATTTGCATTTTTGTCCCATTTTGTGATGGTCTTTAATTTTTGTTTACAAATAACTTTTTTGTGAGATAAAAGTATATATCTTCCCATCATAATATCCACAAGACATATCTAAACATGACTTTAGTTTTTAAAGAATTGAAAAAAGACTCAAATACGTTATTAAACTTTGAGAAAAGGCTCATCTATGTCATCCGCTAAAAGTTTAGCTTATCTGTGCATTTTCGTTTGAGAAAAGGTTCATCCATGCCATTATCTATTAACTAAAAAAAGTTTTGGTTTTGCAATTTTTTTTACATGTGGTCAACTATGATTCGGGCACATAATTAATTAAATTATTTTTAAAAAAAGAAAAGGCTCAAATATGTCATCGAACTTTTGAGAAAATGCTGATCTATGTCATCCGTTAACAGTTTGGTTCATCTACGCCATTTGAGTTGACAAATAATGACATGGATGAGCCTTTTCTCAAACGAAAATGGCATAGATGAGCCAAACTTTTAATGAATGGCATAAATGAGCCTTTTCTCAAAGTTCGATGGCATATCTGAGCCTTTTCCCAAATGAATTTATGCCCCACCAGGTATAAGTTCGATTGCTAAATAAGAGTAACAAAAATCAAAGACCGATCCATTTGAAGGACAAAAATTAAAAGACCATCACATTTTAAGGGCAAAATGTTAATACATCCATCCCCTTCGTACTTCGACCACCCTATCCATTCCTGCACTAACAAGTAGGAGCTTGTTTATGTGATTCGTTGCACTTGCCTGCACCTATCGACTAATTCTATTGCCTATCAATTAGTGAAACTTTTTTGTTAGCACAAATCACTATGCTTCGCCTTTTTCTATATATAATAATACACATCTTGGTTGTTGTGGTCTCTACGAGTAATAGCAAGAGAGTGGGCCGAATATTGGGTCGAACCCAAAGAAGCATACTGGATCTTATATAAAGCCCATTTCGTAGTCCGTAATCAGCAAGGAACCCAAAAAAATTTAACTTTAACGCGCCATTTTTCAAATTTTGCATAGAGAAACAAAAATAACGTTGAAGAAGTTTAACAATGGAAGATGAAGAAGAGGCATTTCCTAATGAAGATGAACTTCATGTTGCTTCTGCTCTTCTCCTTTTATCAAATACACATTCTCCATCACCCAAGTATAACGAAATTCATAATTTCTATCGAATTCGAGTTACTGAAATTGTTACTATTATGAGTTTTTTTTGCATGTTTTTAATGAATCGAAGTTTCTATCGAATTTGAGTAACTGGAATTGTTCCAATTATGAGTTTTTTGCATGTTTTTTTTTACGAAATTTGAAATTTCTATCGAATTCGAGTAACTGAAATTGTTGCCATTATGAGTTTTTTGGGGTAATTTTGCAGAGTGAAGAGCATATCTGAGATTTCACAGATAGCGGCATTGAGTTATACGTCTTCGGTATCGGATTCGAAGTCGAAATCGACTGATTCTTCAATTGTAACAGCTGATGATGATGATACACATTCTCCATCTCCTAAGTATAATGAAATTTGAAATTTCTCTTGAATTCGAGTTCCTGAAATTGTTGCTATTGTGAGTTTTTTTTTTTGGGAATTTTGTAGAATGAAGATCATATCTGAGATTTCACAGATAGCTGCATTGAGTTACACGACGTCGGTATCGGATTCGAAATCCAAATCGACTGATTCTTCAACTGTAACAGTTGATGATGATGATACACATTCTGCATCTCCTATGTATAACGAAATTCAAAATTTCTCTCGAATTTAAGTTACTGAAATTGTTGCTATTATGAACTTGCTTTGCGTGTTTTTTGTTGGTAATTTTGCAGAATGAAGAGCATATCTGAGACTTCGCAAATAGCTGCAATGAGTTATGCGACGTCCGTGTCAGATTCGAAGTCCAAATCGACTGATTCTTCAACTATAACAGCTGATGATTACGACAATGAGGATGCTGATTATGATGATGATGCCTCGTTTGCTGAGGCTAAAGCAAATGCTCGTCGGATTAAGATGATTCGGATGATTCGTGTCATTAATAAGCTCAAGGTGATCAGTTTTACTGTTAAAGTTGAAAAAAATGAAATATTGCATGAAAATGAACGCGATCTAGATTTTTGTATTGTTATTCTAGTTTGCTTTTATTGAATTATCAGTTTATTATATTCTTCGATCTGTTATGAAGCTGCTTCTTCAGTGCTTCGTATTGGATTGTTTTTTGAATTTTCATAGTTACACTGCTCTGTTTTCTCAGTGTTATGAATTGCAGAATCGATGATTTAGAATGAATCAGTTTTTTTTCTAGCTTTGATTGATGTTTAGATGTTTTGAGTTTTTGATTTTCGTTCCTTCAAATCTCCAAAGTTCCGCTACTCTGTTTTCTCTGTTCTTCGATTAGAAAATTGACGCTTGATAATCGATTCGACATTCTCTGTTTTGTAGGCGGTGCGAAGGAGACGATCTAAGAGCTTATGCATTTCCGATTGCCTGAAAATCAGCTCCGGCAAGCCGAAATCGGCGTTTTCTCTGGCTACCTCTTGCACATCAGCTTTGTCGTGCGTGTCCATTGGCTCTACTGCCGCCGGCGACATCTCAAGCGGCGGAAGCTGTGAGGCTAATAGAGTAGTACCAAAGGAAAGAGAGTGTGTTCCGAGGAAGATGAAGGTGATTTTCTCAGCTAATATGCGGCGTCGAGCTGAAGCCATATTGAAGGTGTTGTCATCTCATGGTTGTGCTTCTGAAGTTAGGATTCGTCAGCTTCTTGGTGATAGCCCTGATACCAGCAAAGCCTTGAGAATGTCAGTCTCTCTCTCTCCCAGTAGTAGATCTCAGGCCTATGAATGGGGATATTTTTCGAGGGCCCAAATAATCATCAAATCTATTCCTATCTAACGAAACAATATTAGAAAATTACAAAAACGAAACGATTCAGCTCTCTCACACACAGAGCACATAAATAGTGCGTACAAATCATCAATGCATAGTGTACAACTGCATGATGTTTGTGATAGTCTAATATTGTGACTTTTTTCTTGTGTACGTTTGGTTATTTCAGATTGTTGAGGCTAGAAGAAGTGAAGAGGACAGGGGCAGGAGGTCGCACTGATCCCTATGTTTATGTGGTAAGTTAATCAATTACTAATTTAATCTAGGAATATCATAATATTTATTTAAAATATAAAAAAATTGTCATTAAATCTTTTTACACTTTCTAACCTTCAGTATCATTTTGTCTAATGTTTTTCAACCTTTTATTTTAAATCTTTTTGCTGCAGATAAGTTGACAAGTTAGACAACACCAAAACAGAAGTGGATCAAGTTTGTAGATTCCACTTGGAAAATAAATTACCCAAGAGAGCCTGGATATATTTTTTCTATAAATAAATTAGACAAAATTATAATTCCAAAGTTTATTTTACTAGACTAGAGAATCCAAGCCAACCAAAATGGTGATTTACTTTACTTTGTATTCAGACGACTCACTTGAAAATTTACTATACTACAATATTTACGATTCTTCTTGGTTATTATGATTCAAAAAGAAGGAGAATATAATGTAACAAATTCGACATTTGTATGAATTTTATCATTTTATGGTAGAATTTTGAACTTGAACCGATAATGTTTTAATTTTTTTTACCTGTCTATACATTTGGCTTTCTTTACAGCTTACAATATTATTTAGAGATTGTTGGCCAATATTTTTCATATAACAACAAACACAAGTAGGTATTTTTAAAGTGCTCAATTAAGTCGTCAAGAGTGTGCTTCAGTGGTCAATAAAATGGATGAGACAATGAGATCTAAGGTTCAAATGCAAGTATTAGTAATGTCAAGATTGGTTAGAATTATGAAATTATTAGTAATGTAGAGATTAATTATAAGAGAATTTATATAATATTATTTTATGTCTGTCTAACTCACTTCCAAATCAGTTACCAAAGGTTTCCCTAGATAATTTCTTTCTATTTATTTTGCAATCAAATCCTTGAAACTTGAAAGGACAAATTTTTGTTAATGGATATACATTTTAAGAGACCAAAATACCCCTACTCTTATACTTGAAACTTAGAAGGACTATATTTCGCGCTTAAACCAGAAAACAAGCTGAATTTTCTCATTTCGATTTAGGGTTCATTCACATGGCGGAAGCAAATAGTTTCACTCTCTCTTCTTCCTTCCTCAAACAAATACAATCTTTTTTTAATAAATTAATTTTCACCTTAATTACATTCAATTATATACTCTGTAGAAATTCATGGATTTTTATTTTTTTTTACGTTTTGCAGGTTTACTTGTATGATTGGTGGTTGATTAAAGCTGACATTGGTGATGGAAGCAAGCGATTGGGTGTTGGAGGTTTCACTGCAAAAGAGTAAATTTTTTCCCTTTACTTTAGAATGTTGCTGATTTTTTTTTTCTGTTTTGGTTAAGTCTGTTAAATAGGGAGTATAAGATTTTGAGGTATCGGTTTATTGAATTCAGGGAGTTGAATATACGTATTCTTGAATGAAAGTTGGAATTTTTGTTGATAAGTTAGTTAGTTAGTAGGGAGTATAAGATTCTTGAGGTAGTAGTTCATCTAATTCTGGGAGTTGAGTCTTGAATGGAAGTTGGAATCAGAGTAGTTGTCCTCTATGTTGTTCGTACTCTCCAAAAATGTTGCTGCATCAGGATCCGACACACGCCCATCAATATTTTCGAAGAGTCTGATAGGTTGTCCTCTATGTTGTTCGGACTCTCCAGAAATGTTGTTGCACTTGTGTTAGATCCTCCAAAAATGTAATGCCTTTGGAAGATCCGACGCACACCCATCTGTATTTTCGAAGAGTCTGAGCAACTTAGGATGTCCTTTTGTTTGTGATAATGGTGTGCGTGCGAGCTTGTGTTTCGACTGTTCCAACAGGTACCTGCTATCGTCCATGTGATAACTCTGCCAGGCGCCAGCCAAGGCTTAGGCATATAGAAAGAAATCATATAGAGTTTTTTTTTGTTTCTGGTGGAATATGAATCTATGAACTCATGGTTCTCCTTCCACTTCATTGACCACTAGCCCACATCCTTTTGTTCTTGCCAATTTTCAAGTAGTTTCTTGGAGCATGATAAAGCCAACGAACTAGTTCTGTGGTCAAATAATAAATATGCTTTTAAGCTGGTAACCGATCGCATGATTTGAACCCCCCCTCCCCCCCAAAGAAACAAAAAAGAAAAAGAAAAAAGAAGGCAATGGATCACATTAGAGAAAAAAATATGAATTTCTTAAAGTTGGATTTGAATTTGCATGCTCAGATAGTTTTTTTTTTTAAAATCTTTTCTAGGGTGCTGGAAAGTTAGCAAGTAGTTTTAAGAGCA
Organism: Solanum tuberosum; assembly: GCF_000226075.1. Classification (NCBI taxonomy): domain Eukaryota; kingdom Viridiplantae; phylum Streptophyta; class Magnoliopsida; order Solanales; family Solanaceae; genus Solanum; species Solanum tuberosum. The sequence continues at coordinate 644,827 of NW_006239043.1, forward strand.
ACATTTTGTCCTATCAATCAATATATTATTCCGTTAATCAACAATGGTCAATCCCAAATTAGTGTGGTTGGACTATGAAGCCTCTGTATTGATTCCACTCCGTGCTAATTTAATTTAAATATCAAAGAAGTTAGAGCATTTGCAGGTCTATGTAGGACGTGGTATTTTTTCTCTTACATGTGCTACTTGCACCATCTTTCGGGTGATTTCTGGTCTTTTCTACTTTTATATGACCATTTTTTATTTTATTTTGTTGATGAAAAATGTAATAGATTTCATTAAAGAGTACCAAAGAAGGTCCACAAAAGAGTACAACAACATACCAGAAGATCAAGAGCAATGGTGGGCTTTTCCGACATCATTAAAGATTTAGAATTGATTGATCCTCCTCTCCAAGGAGCTCAATTTACCTGGTCAAGAGGGGAGGTCTCCTTCCAAGCCTCTAGAATTGACAGGTTTCTAATCTCACCTGAATGGAGTGAAATGTTCAATGCTATCAAACAGTTCCCACTGCCTAGAGTGTTCTCCGACCACAATCCCATCGTCTTGGAAAGTGGGGATTGGGATGCTTCACCCTCTTACTTTAAATTTGAGAATATGTGGCTACAATCAGATGGTTTCCTAGATATGGTAAGAGATTGGTGGAACTCTTACATTGTTATGGGCACTCCTGATTTTGTCCTGATCCAGAAGCTAAGGCACTCAAAGAAGGATATTACAAAATAGAACAAAGAAGTTTTTGGTAAGCTTGATACTCGAAGACACAAAGCTCTCATGGAACTTGGAAAGTTGGATCAAATTGCTGAGCAAAGACCTTACACTACTGAGGAGAATTTGAAGTTACTTGATTTGAAAATTGAGATTCACCAGATTGCCATCGCTGAAGAGATCTCATAGAGGCAAAAATCTAGGTGTTTATGGCTGAAAGAAGGTGATAAAAACACTAAATTCTTCCAAAGAATGGCCAACTCTCACAGAAGGAATACCTGCATTGACAAATTGAGAATAAGGGATGGTCTAATTGAAGACAAGGGGCTGATTAAGGAAGGTATTCTAGATTATTACCAAAAGCTATTTCAGGAGGAAGAGACATGGAGACCTACAACTGTTTTTGAGGGACTCTCCACTATCAGTGCTATAGAAAAAGAGGAGCTTGAGCTTCCTTTCAATGAGCAGGAAGTGTCAGAAGCCCTTAAATCTTATGCTCCAAACAAAGCCCAAGGCCCTGATGGCTTCACCATGGCCTTCCTCCCATTCTCCACAAAAGATTGTTATAGCATGTCTTTACCTTAGACCTGCCATCCTTTCAATTTCTACGACACTCATTTTGTGGATATGTTGGATTTTAGAAGCACATTATTCATTTCTATATAACACTGTTAATTTCACAAGAGGTTAAAACACACTTTTATTATAGTTAAATTTTAATCAAGACGCAGATGATATGTGGATTTCAGAATTTTGCTCTGATTGTCTCTCAAGTAGCCAAACAAATTGTTTTAATCTTTTCCATGTTTTATTGCATTGATCAAGTAGGAAACACTGTTCTAGTAATGTTCTTTTAGTTGGATTGTTTTCCAAGTTGCATACAAAAGTGTTATGTGGAAGGTATGAAATTTTTTCAATGATCCTTTTCCAGAACATAATTTGCATGACGCAGTTTAAATTCCTTCCTTTGGGTTCTTTTCCATGAGATGTCAGATAAAAAGTTCAATTATCTTTGCCTCTGGATGCCCCTATTGGACCGCTCATATGCAAGCATATTAACTTCGTCTTAGTTTAAAAGTGCTTTAATGGAACTAGAGTACTGTATTATTTTGTTTTGTGTGATATTTTGTTGCACTTCGTTAAATAGGAGACCAGATGGAAGAGTTTTCCACTCCACAACAATTGCGAAGAGGCGTGATACTACCACTTTAGTGACGGTGGATGGCATCACCATTCTTCTTAGTGGTTTCATTAATAGGTGTCGAACTCTTCAAAATGGCTTCTCATCAGAGGTATTGAAGTTATTTTAGTTCTTAACTCATATGACTGCTTTATCTGCAGCTGTTTTGATGGAACATATAATTGAGGTTTACATTAGCTAAGAAGTTTTAGAGGTTCTATTTGGTCCCATCTGTAGCATTAACTGTCGAAACATAGTACTATCTATAGTTTGTCAATCTTGGTGGAAGACAATGTATGACTTGCACACACATCTTGTACAATTTTTTTAACATTATTTGGTTATTAATGAAACTTTTTGACTTGAATATTCATATTACTATCCAATGGGTCCTCTCTTGTTAATTAATTTTTGCTTACCTCTTTTGAGTAATCTCTGCTCAATAATTACTTCTGACAGTCTTTCTTCAGCTATCACTCATTTTTTACAGATAAACTTCAGTCTTTTCTGCTTTTGCGGTTTTAACTGACTCCTTGAGGAACCTAAAGAAGGAAAGCCTGCTAAAGCATAAAATGTACTCTCCAAAATGAGCATACACATGCTAGTTACAAATTAGAATAAAATCATGTTTTGTGAAGATGAAATAATAAATAATCTCTACCTCCAAGGTAGGGGTAAGGTCTATGTACACTCTACCCTCGTTCCTCCCCAGACCCCACTTTGTTGTTGATGAAGATAATAAACAGAAATTTTAAACTAACAGGTGAGTCTGCTGCTGTGTCATTTGGAGAATCACCCAATGAAAAATGCAGCCTCTGGAATTTCTGATTTCTCAGAGTCAGCAAACGCATCAGCTGATTGCACAAGTAGTTCCTTTACAATGTCTGTTGATCATCTTCCCGCCAATGTTTTACGAGATCTCTTAATATCGGGTGCTGGTGATCCAGAAGGCGGCATGCTAAGAAAGAGTATTTTTAATGAAATAGTGCAGAAATATGGTAACAATGCTTTCCACGTTGATGAAGCTTCTTCTTTGAACCAAAAAAGTGGTAATCAGGTCACACCCCAAAGTCCTTCACTGAGTGGATGTCCTAGTCAAAAGAAGAAAGCTAAAACAAACCGGAAGCAAGAAGATAGCTGTATCCCAGATGCAGAATCTGGTAAAGAAGACTTGCCGGAAGCTACTCCAAAGGATATGCAAGAAAAGAGAGTTTTGGATAGACTAGTGCATAGAAGTGGTGACGATGTTCTTACCGTTAGTGAAAATTCTTGTTTGAACCAAAAAAGTGGAAATCAAGTCACAAGCAGGGGTCCTTCACTGGATGAAACTCCTTCTAAAAAGAAGAAAACTGCAGCTAATTTGAGGAAAGAAGATGATAACCATGTGCCCGATGCACAATGTAGAAAAGAAGTGCTTCAGAAATGTAATGATGAGAATGGAACAGATATTGATAAGAATAGCTCAAGTAGCATCTCTTTAACAAGAGATAAAGCTAGCTTATATAAGAAAACCAAAGTTTACCGACACAAGAAGAAAAGAGAGATGTGCACAAAGTATCTGGACAGGGAGATTTTGGGATAGTAAACACCACTAACTCAAGTAATGGTCCATTGACAAGAAGCAGAGCTAAAAAGAAATGGTTAAAAGAACAATGTCAAGAAGGAAATTGATATCTGTGAAGGTATTATACGAGTTTTGCTGTACAGATTAGCTACCCGTGGATATTAATCTGGAAATTCGTCAAATCATGATGTTTATGGATTTGTCACTATGTTATTGTAGTCCACAAGGGAGGTGAATTTTGAAGGTTATGTTTTTGTTGTGGATTACATCACACCTCCTGAATTTTCTGTATCAAATGGTTCATACACATGATCTTTTCCGATGTTGATGCAAGTATGGAATAGCTGGCGGAATACTGTTTCTTGTTTCTGGTGTGTGGTTTGGAGAGAAAGGAACTTCTTGTGTTTTGAAGAGAAGCATATTAGAGTTCATATAGTCCCTCTAAGTTTAAGAGAGGTCTGCTCACATGTACAAAAAATTAACTTTAAAGCGTCATTTTTCAATTACTAATATGCAGAAGTTTTTTTATTCTAATTTGAAATATGAAAGGATATTGTCTTTTTAAGTACTTCCATAGTTTCATTTTGTTTGACAAAAAATTGATTACAATTGGAGTTCAAAAGAAATATTTCCTCCATCTCAATTTATGTGACATTTTTCGTTTTTTGAGAGTCAAATAATTTAAGTTTGATCGGAAATTTGCGTGTGACATCTTCAGTTTTTTTGAAATGAAATTTTTATATTTGTAAACTAAGTAAAAACTACTATAAGTCACAATAATTGACAACTCAAAATAATTAAAAGATATATGAAAAATTTACGATTAAAAATAGACTTATTTGAATCTCAAAATTCGAAAAGTGCCACGAAAGAAGTACTTAATAGTCAAATTTTTTTTTTTAACTAATATGTATTAGCCTGATTTACTAGTTTACACTTTCTAACTTTCAACATCATTTTGTCTAATGTTTTTCAACCTTTTATTTTAATCTTTTTGCTGTAGATAAGTTGACAAGTTAGACAACACCAAAACAGAAGTGGATCAACTTTGACTTGGAAAATAAATTACCCAAGAGAGCCTGGATATATATTTTTTATATAAATAAATGAAACAAAATTATAATCCCAAAGTTTATTTTACTAGACTAGAAAAATTATATACTTTATGCTTCTTGATTATTATTATGGTTCAAAAAGAAGAAGAATAAAATATTTCAACATTTGTATGGATTTGTGGTAGAATTTTGAGCTTGAACTAACAACATTTTAATTTTAAACCTGCCTATACATTGAGCTTTCTTCAAAATTACAGCTTACAATATTATTTAGAGATTATTGACCAATATTTTTCATATAACAACGAATACACGTAGTCATTTAAAGTGCTCGATCAAGCAATGAGTTAGAATTATATATGCATAACTCACCTCCAAACAGAGGTGTATCCATGATAAGTGCATTATTATGAAAAGGTGGATCTAATCGGTTTGACATTTAGATTCTTATCATTGAAAACAATTAAAATTTTAAATACAAAATTGAAATGTTGAATTAATTAAAACACGAAAAATGCTACCAATAACCACTTTTAGAGCTGTTACCCATCTTAAAAAGAGAAATAAAACAAGATATATATAAAAGTGAAATTTCTAACATCACTGAAAAGTCCCAATCATTGTCACATTATATGATACTTCCTATGTGGGTTCACACATCTATATTTAACAAAAAATTTTAAAATATAACACTACTAGATATGATTTCGAAAGGGGAGCATGAGTTCACGTGAACCCGATGACCCCCTCCTACATACACCTCTACCTCCAAATCAACTACCAAACGATCCCCTAGGTGGTTTCTTCCTATATATTCCAACCTTGGTAGACACCCACAATAATGTAGAAATTAATTATAAAAAAATAATCTTATTTTATGTCTGCGTAACTCACTTCCAAACCAATTACCAGAGGATCCTAGGTGTTTCCTTCCAAGAGTCCTAACTTCAGGACACCCAATCAACTACCAAATAATCCCTTAAAGTAATTATCCTTTTGGCTAGAATGGTATTTTACATATGTTATTTTATCTTTAAAAATATTTTTACCCTTTTAACTAAAAAATGGAAAAAAGATTAGTTTATTTTAAAATAAAAAAAATATTATAATTTATTTTAAATTTCTGGCCAAATTTTCTGGCCATTTAACATTTACCCTTTCTTTCCGGGATTCCATCTATTCTAGCTTTGACGGACTTTGTTCATTGATATACATTTTAAGAGACCAAAATACCCCTACCCTTATTAGTTAAAAGGACTATTTTTCGCGCTTTAACCAAAAGGCAAAGCTGAATTTTCTCATTTCGATTTAGGGTTCATTCACATGGCGGAAGCAAATAGTTTCACTCTCTCTTCTTCCTTCCTCAAACAAGTACAATCTTTTTTTTAATGAATTATTGTTCACCTTAATTACATTCAATTATATACTCCGTAGAAATTCATGGATATGTTTTTTTTTTTTACATTTTGCAGGTTTACTTGTATGATTGGTGGTTGATTAAAGTTGAAATTGGTGATGGAAGCAAGCGATTGGGTGTTGGAGGTTTCACTGCAAAAGAGTAATTTTTTTTACCCTTTACTTTAGAATGTTGCTGATTTTTTTTTTTCTTTTTCTGTTTTGGGTAAGTCTGTTAAATAGGGATTATAAGATTTTGAGGTAGTGCAGGGAGTTGAATATACGTATTCTTGAATGAAAGTTGGAATTTTTGTTGATAAGTTTGTTAGTTATTAGGGAGTACAAGATTCTTGAGGTGAGTTGAAATCAAAGTAGTTGTTCGGTCTCTCCAAAAATGTTGCTGCATGAGAATCCGAAACACGCCCATCAATATTTTCGAAGAGTCTGAGCAATGTAGGATGTCCTTTTTTTGTGATAATGATGTTCGAGTCAGCTTGCGTCTCGACTGTTCCAGCAGGTACCTGCTACCTTCCATGTGATAACTCTGCCAGCCAAGGCTTAGGCCTATGGAAAGAAATCATCTAGCGTTTTTTTTGTCTCTGCTGGGATATGAACCTAAGAACTCATGATTCTCCTCCCACTTCATTGACCACGAAGAAGAAGGTAATTGATCACATTAGAGAAAAAATATATGAATTTATTAAAGTTGGATTTGAATTTACATGCTCAGATAGTTTTTTGGATCTTTTACAGGGTGCTGGAAAGTTAGTGAGTAGTTTTAAGAGCAATGTTTTGTCCTATCAATCAATATATCAATCCATTAATCAACAATGGTCAATCCCAAATTTGTGTGGTCGGACTATGATGCCTCTTTATTGATCCCATTCTATGCTAATTCAATTCAAATATCAAATAACTTAGTGCATTTGGAGGTCTATGTAGGACGTGATTGAACCATTTCAACGACCTCTCATATTTTTTTTCCTTTTCATGTGCTACTTGTACCAGCTTTTGGGTCATTTCTAATATTTTCTACTTCTATATGACCAATTTTATTTTATTTTTGATGAAAAAGGTAATAGATTTCATTAAAGAGTACCAAAGAAGGTACAAAAAAGAGTACAACAACAACAACATACCCAATGTAGTCTCACAAGTGGGGTATGGGGAGGGTAGGATGTACGCAAACCTTATCTTTACCTTTATGGGATAGAGAGGCTGTTTCCAATAGACCTTTGGCTCAAAATAAAAGTACTCGACGTGGGGTTGTAAGAAAATAAGGCAGTAAAATAGCAATATAAGGTATAGTACAAACTAAAATATTTCCTTCTATATGTTGAAGGAATGTAAAAGATCTAACATAAAGTTCATGTCCGATAAAATGTTTTTCCTTTACACCATAAGTATAAACTTTTCAAACATCTAGATTTAACATGAAGTATGTTTTCCCTTCTATCATTAAAATACCTGTTATTTCTCTCCTTCCAAACATTCCAGAAAATGCAAGTATGGGCTGCCTTCCAATATAATCTGTTCTTAGAATAATACTGGTCATCCCAGCTACTTAGAGCAAGTTTTATCAACCTGGCATAACCCATTTAACTCCAAAAATCGCTAGAAACATGTCCCTTAGTTGCCTGGTGAAAGTACAGTGGAGCATTAAGTGATTTACTGATTCATTAGCTTTTTCACATAGAACGCATCTGGACCTCTTTTCTGCAGATTGTCAAGTGTTAAACAAGCCTCATGAGTTCCAATCCAAGTGAAGCAATCAGCTCTAAGGGGTGTGATGGTCTTCCAGATTGTTCTCCACTGCCAACGTCCACAGTTTCTTATTGTCGACAAAAGATTGTTATTGCATGTCTTTGCCTTAAACCTTCTATCCTTCCAATTTCTACAACAATTATTTTGTGGATATGTTGGATTTTAGAAGCACCTTATTCATTTCTATATAACACTGTTAATCTCACAAGAGGTTAATTAATACATGCTATTATTTTAGTTAAAATTTAATCAAGACACAGATGATATGTGGATTTCAGAATTTTGGTCTGATTGTCTCTCAAGTTGCCAAACAAATTGTACTAATCTTTTCCATGTTTTATTGCATTGATCAAGTAAGAAACTCGGTTCTAGTAATGTTCTTTTTGTTGGATTGTTTTCCAAGTTGCATACGAAAGTGTTATTTGGAAGGTGTGGAATTTTGTCAATGATCCCATTTCCAGGACATAATTAGCATAGCGCAGTTAAAAGGCCTTTCTTTGGGTTCTTTTCCATGAGATGACAGATAAAAAGTTTATTTATCTTTGCCTCTGGATGTCCCTATTGGACCACTCATATGCAAGCATATTAATTCATAACTTTGTCTTAGTTTAACAGTGCTTTAATGGAACTAGAGTACTGTATTATTTATTTCGTGTGACAAGGCATTTCTTGGAATCAAGTAGTGTGATATTTTGTTTCCCTTCGTTAGGAAACCAGATGGAAGAGTTTTCCACTCCACAACAATTGCGAAGAGGCATGATACTGCCACTTTAGTGACAGTGGATGGCATCACCATTCTTCTTAGCGGTTTCATTAATAGGTGTCGAACTCTTCAAAATGGCTTCTCATCAGAGGTATTGAAGTTATTTTAGTTCTTAACTCATATGACAGCTTTATTTGCAGCTGTTTTGATGGAACATATAATTGAGGTTTACGTTAGCTAAGAAGTTTTAGAGGTTCTATTTGGTCCCATCTGTAGCATTAACTGTCGTAATCATAGTACTATCTATAGTTTGTCAATCTTGGTGGAAGACAATGTATGACTTGCACACACATCTTGGACAATTTTTTTAACATTATTTGGTGTTTATTAATGAAACTTTTTGACTTAAAAATTCATATTACTACCCAATGGGTCCTGTCTTGTTAATTAATTTTTGCTTACCTCTTTCCAGTAATCTCCGCTCAATAATTACTTCTGACAGTCTTTCTTCAGCTATGACTCATTTTTTACAGATAAACTTCAATCTTTTTCTGCTTTTGTGGTTTTAACTAATTCCTTGAGGAACCTAAAGAAGGAAAGCCTGCTAAAGCATAAAATGGACTCTCCAAAATGAGCATACACATGTTAGTTACAAATTAGAATAAAATCATGTTTTGTGAAGTTGAAATAATAAACAATCTCTACCTCTCCAAGGTAGTGGTAAGGTCTATGTACACTCTACCCTCGTCCCTTCCCAGACCCCACTTTGTGGAATTACACTAGGTATGTTGTTGTTGATGAAGATAATAAACAGAAATTTCAAACTAACAGGTTTGCCAGCAGTTCCTTCTTGGATTTCCATACAATTGGGAAGAGTCTGCTGCTGTGTCATTTGGAGAATCAACCAATGAAAATGCAGCCTCTGTAATTTCCGATTTCTCAGAGTCAGCAAACACATCAGCTGATTGCACAAGTAGTTCCTTTACAATGTCTGTTGATCATCTTCCCGCCAATGTTTTACGAGATCTCTTAATATCGGGTGCTGGTGATCCAGAAGGCGGCATGCTAAGAAAGAGTATTTTTAATGAAATAGTGCAGAAATATGGTAACAATGCTTTTAACGTTGATAAAGCCTCTTCTTTGAACCAAAAAAGTGGTAATCAGGTCACACCCCGAAGTCCTTCACTGAATGGAAGTCCTAGTCAAAAGAAGAAAGCTAAAACAATCCGGAAGCAAGAGGATAGCTATATACCAGATGAAAAATCTGGTAAAGAAGACTTGCCGGAAGCTACTCCAAAGGATATGCCAGAAAAGAGATTATTGGATAGACTAGTGCATAGAAGTGGTGACGATGTTCCTACCGCTGGTGAAAATTCTTGTTTGAACCAAAAAAGTGGTAATCAGGTCACACCCCGAAGTCCTTCACTGAATGGAAGTCCTAGTCAAAAAGAAGAAAAGCTAAAACAATCCGGAAGCAAGAGGATAGCTATATACCAGATGAAAAATCTGGTAAAGAAGACTTGCCGGAAGCTACTCCAAAGGATATGCCAGAAAAGAGATTATTGGATAGACTAGTGCATAGAAGTGGTGACGATGTTCCTACCGCTGGTGAAAATTCTTGTTTGAACCAAAAAGTGGAAATCAAGTCACAAGCAGGGTCCTTCACTGGATGAAACTCCTAAAAAGAAGAAAACTGCAGCTAATTTGAGGAAAGAAGATGATAACCATGTGCCCGATGCACAATGTAGAAATGAAGTGCTTCAGAAATGTAATGATGAGAGTGGAACAGATATTGATAAGAATAGCTCAAGTAGCATCTCTTTAATAAGAGATAAAGCTAGCTTATATAAGAAAACCAAAGTTCACCAGACGCAAGAAGAAAAGAGAGCTGTGCACAAAGTATCTGGACAGGGAGATTTTGGGATAGTAAACACCACTAACTCGAGTAATGGTCCATTGACAAGAAGCAGAGCTAAAAAGAAATGGTTAAAAGAACAAGGTCAAGAAGGAAATAGATATCTGTGAAGGTGTTATGGGAGTTTTGTTGTGCAGATAAGCTACCTGTGGATATTAATCTGGAAATTCCTCAAATCATAACGTTTATGGATTTGTCATTATCTTATTGTAGTCCACAAGGGAGGTAAATTTTGAAGGTTATGTATTTCTTGTTTTTGTTATGGATTACATCACACCTCCTGAATTTTGTGGGTATCAAATGGTTCATGCCTGGGAGTATACATGATCTTTACCGATGTTGATGCAAGTATGGACAAGACAAAGTAAGGAATAGCTGGTGGAATACTGTTCCTTGTTTCTGGTGTGTGGTTTGGTGAGAAAGGAACTCCATGTGTTTTGAAGAGAAGCATTACAGACGATTAAGTTAGATTGTCTTTTGTTGTTTCATTTTTGATGTAAACTGAAATCTGCTAATGAGACAGAAACTCTATTAGAGTTCATATAGTCTTTCTAAGTTTAGGAGAGGTCTTACTTTTCTTTTCTTTTTCTGCTCACATGTACAAAATTTACAGCACTCAATTTGTGTTGTTTTGTGAATACAATTACAATAATCACCTTTCGAAAAAAGCATTTCAGTTTTTTCCTTTTTGTGTTCCTCATAAGTAGATCATGGTCGTGCTAAGACCAAGTGATGTGAAGAAGATTAGTCAGTTTCTTCATGTGACAAGGTACTTCAACATAGCTGATGCTGTATTTTGGACTTTGTCAAAGTTATTGCATTATGTTTGTATATCCAGCACTGATTTTTCTCAATTTCTTTCAGCATCATTTCATCTAATGATTTTATCAACCTTCTCTCTTTTTGCTGCAGATAAGTTGACAAGGTAGACAGCACTAAAACGGAGGTAAATCAAGTTGGTAAGTTCTACCTGAAGTTAAATTTTGGCGTAAGAGAGGCTACATGTATGTATTATAACAAGAAATATATGTATACGGCCAAGTTGGCCTTGTTATTATTGATGAATTATTTACTTGATAAAAAAAGAGAACATGAAATATTATATAATTGACACCAAAAGTACAGTTGCAAAGCTTATTGTACTAGACAATTTATTTTTTCAGTTTTCAGTTTTCAAAATTGCATCTTACGGTATTGACTTCCATCAAAATTGCAGCTTACAATATTATTTGTCTAAATTAGATTTTATTGACCAAAATTTTGTTGACCAAATCTATGATATTCTGACCCACCATATTTGGAACAGACACAATTAACAAGTCAAAAAGACTCAAACTACATGGAAAGGACAAGAAAGTATACTAAATGTCAAAGCCATCTTGAAGAAGCAAAAGTTTCAAAGTCTCCTCTACAAATCTATATACTTGGTATATTCCTCTTCCTCATTTCTTCTTCAACCATCTGCATTTATATTAATTTTGTTCAAGTTTTCTTATACATCGAACCATTGTGAAGAAAGACATAATCCATGGGTAAATACATGGAGATGGTGGATGTAGGTGTGAGAATAGTAGCTAGGTTTCATTCACATTGCCCTCAGACTGCTCGAATGTATTACCATCCACCCTCCAACATCCATGGCAATGCTTCAGATTTTCCTCGTCGTTGTCAAAAAGAGAAACTTGGATTTATTGCTCATAATCAAGAGCCAAACTCTATGGAGAGTTATGGTGTCAAAACTTCCATGCATGTTGACACTGCAGACTTCATCGTTCACACGTTGGACTAAGTCCATGTATGTATGGAATTATGAATACTTACTTTTGTGAAGGATTGAAAGTGAAAATTTAATGGATTGGGATGTCAAGTTTGTGTGTTTATACGTGATGTCAGTGTATATAAGTTAAATTCTTATTTTATTGTGTGATTATTATTGTATGTATTGTTTATGGCATGCTGGCTTGATTGGTTTGAAGGAATAGGAAAGAAAGAAAAAGAGAGATTAAATGAGTGATTTAAGGAAGTCATGTTTAGTATAGTACATATAAAGTCGGGGGTGTGATTGTTTGTTGATCAAGTTTATGTATATATATATATATATGGGTTAGTATGAATTGAAAATATTTATTACTTTATTTGATTTTTGATGTTTTTGCGCCAAGAAAAAATTAGTAATTATTTATGGAATACGATTGATCGATTCCGTGGACCCAAAGAAGAATCTTAGCTTTTCGTGTGTATTTGTTCATAAATTTTTCAATATACAATTAATCGATTTTGTTTGAAACCAAATTTTGTTGTGCCATTTAATCTGACCTATTGAACTATACTAATTGCTTCTCTAGAGCTAAAATCACAATTTTTAAGTTTTGGGGTGATAATAGGAATTTAGGATTATCACATCTTTTAATGTGTAATATTGATGAATTTTTGGAATATGATTGATAGACTTTGTTTGACTTCAAATTTTGTGGGTTCATTTGTAAAATGACCTGGTGAAATACTCTTATTAAAGCCTTTGCAAGACAGATGACACTTTTTTGGAGTTTAGGGTTGAGGAAACAAGAACTCATGATTTTTCCAGATTTTTGTGTGTATTAGTTCACAATATTTTAAAAAATATGATTGACCAAAGACCAATTCAATTTGATCCTAAATTTTGCGGTTCCATCCTTGGTTTCATACCCATAATCTCTATAGGATGCACACTATTTTTTTAGAGTTTAGGTGTCACGAAACATGAATTCAGATTTTTTTTTTAGCTTTTTGTGTAAATTAGTCTATGAATGTTTTGGAAAATGGCTGATTGACTCTGTTTGATCTCAAATTTTATGAGTTCATCTGTTATGACATAGTGAATGACATTCACAACATCTACATGATGAATGCCACTTTTCTAGAATTTGGGGTTTTGTAAACAAAAAATCAGGATATTTTCAAGATGAATACCATTGTTCTAAAATGTAGAATATTCGCAAATTTTTCGTGTATTAGTTCACAATTTTTTGGGAATATGATTGATCAACTTTGTTTAACCCAAATTTGGTCCTTCCATGACGACCTAGTGAACAATAATTATAGCATATACAAAATGAATGCCATTTTCTTAGTATTTTGGGGGTCACAAAATATGATATAAGAGTTTTCTCAATTTTTCGTGTTTATTAGTCCATTGATTTTTGGAAATATGTCTGACATACTTTGTTAGGTTTCAAATTTTGTGGGTCAATCTGTAATGATCTAATGAACAATAATCATAGCATATACAAGATGGATGCCACTTTCTTTAGAGATTGGAGGTCAAGAAATAGAAATTCTAGAATTTTTCAGTTTTTTTGTGTGTTAGTCCATGTATTTTGGAAAATAATTGATTGACTCTACTTGACCCATAATTTTTTAGGATCATTCTTAATGACCTAGTGAACCATACTCATAGCCTTCACATGATCCACACCATTATTTTTTTTAGCATGTAGAGGTGTGATAAAACATAAATTTATACTTCTCACTTTTTCATGTGTATAAATTCATGAATTCTTGGAAATATAACTAACATTCACTATTTTGAACCAATATTTCCTAGGACCATCTGTAATGACCTAGTGAACCATACCCATAACCACTACATGATCCACACCAATTTTATTTACATTCAGAAGTCACAAAATAGGAATTCATGATATTCTCCATTTTTCGTCCATAAATCTTTGAAAATATGAGTGAGCGATTCTGTTTAGCTCAATATATTTTAGGACCGTCCGTAATGACATAGTAAACAATATTCATAGCCTTTACATGATCCACAACATTTTTTTTAGCATTTAGGGGTTGTAAAACTCGAATTCAATATTTTCTCAATTTTTTGTGTGTATTAGTCCATGGCTTTTTTTGAAATATGACTGACCTGCTCTTTTTGGCCTAAGATTTTTCTGGATCATCCATAATAACCTAGTAAACCATATATGTAGCCTCTACTTGATTCACATATGTTTTAGTATTTAGGTGTCATAAAATAAAAATTCAGAATATTCTTCATTTTTTGTGTGTAACGTCCATGAATTTTTGGAAATAACTGGCGGTCTGTTAAGCCCGATATTTTTTAGGATAATTCGTAATGACCTACATCGTTTTTTTTGCTTAGAGGGATCACGATATGAGAATTTAGGATTTTCTCAATTTCGTTTGTATTAGTCTATAAATTTTTAGAAATATGACAAACCGATTCCGTTTGGCTCCAAAATTTTAAGAACCATTCGTAATATCTTAGTGAGCATACTTTATAGCCTATACGTGATCCACGTTCATGTTTTTCACATTTAAGGGTCACCAAACATTTTTTTTAAAAAAACTTTTGTGTGTATTAGTCCATTAATTTTTGAGAATATGACAGATCAGGTTGATTTGACTCAAAAAATTTAAAAACCACCAGCAATGACTTAGTGAACCATACTCATAGCCCCTACATAATCCACATCATTTTTTTTAGCATTTATAGAAGTCATAAAATAGAAATTTAAAATTTTCTCTATTTTTTGTGTGTTAATTCATGATTTTTTTTGAAATATTACTGACCGATTATGTTCGAACCTAATCTATTTATGTGGTTGATATCTTGATCACTGGCATAATCACTCAGTCCTTGAGGATGCAGCTTCTACGAATTGAGGTTATTCCCCGCTAGAATGGGCCAGGCGGGATGGGGGAGCGGTCGAGCGTGCAAAGGCGCAAGTCGAGCAACGTATCTGAACTGAGATTATTTGAATCTATAAGTGACGACCTAGTGAATGATATCCATAGTCTCAATTTACATTTTTAGAGTTTAGGTGTTACGAAATGACAGTAGGATTTTCTCAACTTTTTGTGTGTATTAATCAATAATTTTTGAATATGATTGAACGACTTTTTTTGTCCCCAAATTTTGTGGGTCCATATGTAATGACCCAGTAATCGATACCAATAACATCTATAGGATGAATGCCATTTTTTTGGGAGTTTAGGGATCATGAAGTAGAAAATCAAGAATTCGTTTGTTTTTTGGTGTGTTATTCCACAATTTTTTTGGGAATGACTGTTCAACTTTGTTATGGGTCTACCCGTAACGACCTAGTAAACGATATTCATAGTCTATACAAGATCCTCACCATTTTTTTAGAGTTTAGGGGTCACGAAACATGAATTCAAGATTTTTTTTCTAATTTTTGTATGCATAAGTCTAATTTTTTTTGGAATATGTGTGATCGACTCTATTTGAGCTCAAATTTTGTGGGTTCAATGGTGATAACCTATTAAATAATACTTATAATTTTAGAAAAGTAGGCGTTGCTTTTTTGGAGTTTCTATCACAAAACTAGAATTCATAATTATTTCGTTTTTTTCATGTGTATTACTCTATATATTTTTTTGAAATATGTGATCAACTTTGTTCAAACATACTTATCCAACTTGTTTTTTCCTACCCAATAGAGCATTTCACTCTCTTCTAACTCTTACATAAAGAGTTGGTGATAGTTATGACCTCCCAGCTGGTGATATCAAATGATTGAAAATAAACACTTCAAGTTAGAGAAGAATGTGTATTTTATTCGTAGAAGTGGACTTTAGGCCTAACCTAATCACAAATGTTAGTTCATAGTGTGAGAATTGTCAAGACAATATAAAAAGACCAATTTCTCATACCCACATCATTGTGAAAACTCAACACCTCCTCAATAGGGGCTCTACATCGATTTGGATGAACCTAATTCTGATACCATGTAAAAAAAAATAGACCTTGTGTCTGACTCAACCCTAAAAGCTAGTTTATTGAACAATGATTGTCCAAGACGATCTAAAGAAACCAATTTCTCATCCCCACACCGATGTAGAAACTCAACTATGTTCCTGGATTGACACATACATGAAACCTTCACTTTCAGATTAGGCTTTATAGCAGATTACTAAACCCACAAGAATTTGAAAAAAACAAAGACAGAATGATACTCTTGTGATCCAAATATCTCCAATCTGCTATAATAAGAAGGGTTCATTTCATTTCCTTTTTAACAACGGAAAAAATCACCTAGTGTTTTTTCTTTGTCGGGGATTTGAACCCCGGTCTCTGAAGCAAAAGAGTTTGTTTCATTTCCTTTTTAACAGTTTATATTTGCACTGTACAAGGAGTAATAGCTATGTCTATAGTGAACAAGTCACTTCAGAATAGTGTTCAACTAAATATCTCCATCTCTTGGTTTGTATTTTCCTGTACTGTAAACTTCACTGATGATCAACATCATGAGCTTTCAAATGGACCAAGTCTCCCTTCAATGAATGGTGAAGAGGGCGAGATCTCCTGAAACAGAATATATCTTCAATCTGGATGACGTTTGGTTCAACTGGATCGACTTTCTCAGACTTAAATTCAGAAGAATGTGAGCTTCCAAAGACTTGTAAGCTTAATGACTTCCGTTTAGGAGCGCCAACGTTCACATATTCATTAAAGAAATCGATCAGGTCCGTTTTGGTTATCTGCTTCAGTGCTGCAACCTGATTCATGAATGTTAATAAGCACTGTCCCATCATATCTGGTAGTATATAAGTCAAAGTTTAAATACTTGTTTTAGAGAGAAAGCACGTCAATGAGGCAATTATCCTACCTTATGAACTCTCAACAACAACATACCCAGTGTAATCTCACAAGTGTGGTCTTGGGAGGATAGAGTGTACGCAGACCTCACCCCTACTACCTCATAGAGATAGAGAGGTTGTTTCCTATAGACCCTCAGCTTAAATAAAGCCTGCCAAATAGTACCTTAAGAACTCCCAGAAACTAATAAAGGAAGATTATCAACTTTCAGGGAACAATGAGCCATAGTACCTTTTAGTCTTTTACTGGTTTATTCAGCATTTTAGAAAGCAAGAATATTTTTTTTAATAGAGGCATTCATGCCTACTTTCATGCACCTTGACTATCCACCAGCACCTTCGCCTACCAAGGCTTAGGTCGATGGGAAGAAATCAAGAATTATATTCCATCAAGGAGTCAACATCTCGTAAGAAAGACTTGGAAGAGTTCTTTCTTCTTTATATCCCTTAAGTTTGACCCAAAGGTGCCAAACACCCACCACCCATGCCAATTATACTCCCTCTCCCGGAAAGGGAGAAGGAAAGACATACAATAATCTCCTTTTACCTGTCAATTCAATTCACGGAAATAAAAACTGGCTTGATATGAATAAAAGAAAGCCCATACCTCATTTTCAATTCTATCAAATCTGAGGGTGCCACTAGAAATTTCCCACCAGAAAAAATTAGTTTCCTCCGGTAAGTTTTTAAACTTCTCAAGCTTAATATCAATAAGTGCATTGACTTTTTTCTGCATTGTATATGATAAAATCAAAATCTTAGTAAACGAGGCAAAATATTTAAGATTGCAGACAAGTGGAAATAATTAATAAGCTTCACATCAAGCTAACATTTTATTCAGCACCATCATTTGATTTTGACTTTATTGCTTTGTTACTGACCGGGTTTATTATTTCAGTGATGCTAATAGAAGAAAGGCATTTAAAGAAGCTGATGTATGAAGCCACATAGACTTATCAATTTTCTGAGTACCAGAAGATCAGGATAGCAGATACATCACATTATTTCTATCCTCAGCAAAAGCAGCAAATGATTGTTAAGTACAAGAACAGTCGGCCAAATAAATTTCTCTTGCAGGGTTACTAAGTGCATCGTGATGAAGATGTTATGACAATATCAAACAGTATCTAAACTAAGCACACCTCTAATTTTTACTGATTGAAGTGTCACAATTTATGCTGCCTCGTATAAACCGCGTTCCTCATGATAAGTAGTTCTTTCCAATGCTCTCATAGCAAATATTTTTCACATTGACTTTGCCTACCTTCTCAAACTTTTTACCTTTATTCTGGGTATTTTATGATGTTCATCTTAAGATATTTCCGTATAGATACTTCTGATAATATTACTTTCCTGAGAGTGGTCACAGTGATGCCATTGTGTTATTGTTGTTGTTCTGGTATAGTTCTTTTTATAATTGCAGTGTCCAATTCAACTTGTGAGCAACTAGATTAGTACTGGACTCTGGCTACCAAGGCTCAAGCAGATGAGAAGAAATTATCCAGTTTTTGTTTTTGCCTTCTGGAGATTCGAAACAATTCTGAATGAAAATCTCAAAAGGAGGTTCAATAATTGACCTTAAACTCATCATCTGACATGTCATGAAGCTGAGTTTCCAAAGTCTTGAGAAATGCCTGGAATCGTGACTCGATATATCTAGGATCCTGCATTGTGGCTAACCATTAGTCTCTCATACTGAAGTAAAAGGATTTTTATAATATTTCTTCGTTGGCTTACATACAGAAGATATGATGTATTTACCTTGACTGATGATTGAACTATAAGCTGCAGTCCACGAACACCAGCATCGCTCCTACAGTTTAACAACATTACATTGGTTTCAGCAGTGAAGTAAAATTTAGTAGATGTACCACATGTCTCCCAAGAGTTGAGACATTCATAGAGTATTAAATGAGAAGTGTTGGCATACGTCCGTGAAAGTGATGTAATGTAACCAAGCTGCTCAACAGATCTAAGCTGGTCAAAAGCTGGTTGCTTGGCTATCAGAGCAAATAGCTGCAGTTTTACATTCTTGATGTATTCATCTGAATGCACCTGCATATTTTAGTTTGCTTTTGTATCAGATCCTTCCAAAGAGCCAACTTAAGAAAGATGGCCGAACTCATAAAGAGCCAACTTATAAAGATAAGATATCCAGCAGATTAAAGTTGTTCAATAGGAAAGGTTTCGCATTTTGTTCATTATAAACTTTTGACAGCTTCTTCTTAAGTACATACAAATTATTTGTCTAGCCACAAGTCAGTAGAATGGCCAAATTTCAAAAAAAATAATTGGTTCTGCGATTATAAACATTTCAGGTTTTAAATTCTTTAAAAGTTCCTACCAGTTTTGATCATTCAATTCTTGCTATTTCTATTTAACTGTTCTTACATTACTTGTTCTGTACAAGTAGGAGTTAATTGCTAAACAAAAGGGAAACCCCATATATAAGGGGGTATAATGGGTAAAGGATAAGGTCTGCATACACCCTAACCTCCCCAAACTACACTTGTGGGATTACACTGGGTATGTTGTTGTTGTTGTTAGAGGTATAAAAATAAGCCTTTGCAGAAGAATATGACTTTTCCCATGGGGCATCCAGTCATATATATGATACTACTACAAAAATGACATTGAAAAAAAGAACAAAAGTTGTAACTTCACATGTACCTGAATGTATTGGACAAGAGCAGAATTTTCATCAGATGTATTTAGGCCCTCTGCAGCATAGAAGTAATTCTTGCTCTCTTCAAGATTTATAATTCTACTTGACGAATGCTCAGACGCAAATAGGGCCCGAGATAGAGGCTGGGAACCCTTGTACAAAGCATCTTCAACGTGCTGGATCATTGAAACCGCTTCCTTTGAGTCGATGTTTCCTGAAAAGGGATAATCAAAAGGGTGAATATGCTACACAGCTGACAAAAATCCTAGAGAAGTCTAGTAGGGAAGAAAAGAGAACCTGCTATGTAGCACTCCAGAAATGTCCTTGATAGAAGCAGAGGATAAAATTTAACAAGGTCATCAATTTCAAGATTAGTAAGAACTTCAAATTCATCATTCCATGACCATGAGTGTTCCCTAAGTATTAATGAGCAGTAGTACAAAGCTTGCTCGTATGGCTGTTGAAACTTGACGTTTTGATATTGCTTTAGGAACAACTCCTTCATAAGATAAAAAGGAATCTGTGAGAAGGAATTATCAGTCCATGGCTTTGGATTCAAAATGTTAGCAAACTGCAATCACAATTGTTCCATTTTCCTTTCCTTATCTAATTTACTCTATGTTTAATATTCCTGGACTTACAATAAGGTATACGGGGTAACTAAAATCCGCCTCCCAAGTGTTATTACTCCCTCACGTTATCCTTCTTTCTCAACCTACGTCTTTTACCATTCAAGGATTACTACATTATTATTAACTAAATCATGTCAAGTTAAGCAGCCGTAACTATTAAAATAAAAAAGATTAGGCACTATATGCTATATCTAACCCAAAAAGTATGCTTTGCCCAAAATCATAAAGAAGTTATCATGCATTTCATTTAGTTTTTAGTGTTTTTGAATACCTAATTGTAGAGTTAATTATAGTACTGAAGAGAACTCAAATGTTGTAATAGTCATAAGTTTAAGACCACATCAATACGAGAGTTTTTCAAACAGTAGAAGTCCTTTTTTTTTGGAGGGGTAACACAACTCAAGTAATGCAAGTCTTTTGTCATGACAATATACTAAAATTATTGTAAGCAAAGCTGACTGGGAAATGTAGTGGCTCAATCATTCAGTTGCAGTTACAAAGATCAGAATTAGAGTAAATATTGCTCCATGTTGGTGTTTCTTTAATATACAAACACACAACAAACTAATTAAACAGGAAATAAATATTGGCAAACCAGCCAAAAATGGAAACAGTATTGACTGAGACATATTTGTGCCAAGCAAGCCAAGAATGCACTCTTTGATGTAACTGTTGACAATACAAGCTGAATGTCCATAACAAGTAAAGAATACGAAGAAAATATCCCCAACCCTATGATATGAATATAAAATGTCTTAACAGAGTTCAAGTTCCTCAAATCAAAAGTGAAAATGTCGTACATATCTTAAGCAGGCCTAGATCCTTAGAATCTTATGTAAAAATGTGGCCCACTATTTGAAGCAGGCCGAGATATAGCACGCTTGTGAACCCCTGACAGGAGCAATTCATTTCAGATACAATTAGATGCAGCAATTACCATCAAACAATCTGGTCTTCAATCAGTGTATCTGCTTGAACGATAAGACTTGAAAGAAACTGTAAGGGATGACAATAGACCCTTACCTTGATAACAAAGAATCTGTCAGGCTCAACTTTGAAATTGGTAATCCTATCAATAACTTTTTCTAGTAAGATCCTCATTTTATGATTATATCCAGACACAGTAACCTGAAAGGGAAGAAAATCAAAGTGGGAGGGTACAATGTCTAAAAAATGATGCACATGGGATAGGAAAAAATGACAATAATCTTAAGCCGAATGAGCATAATGCTTTCCCAAAGTGCAACCAAGAAAAAAACCCTACACGATATTCCAACCAAATAATTATGTTTTTCTTTAAATTGAAAACACGGAGGTTAGGAGAGAGTTTTGTGAAGATTAACTTTGATAAGTTGTATTATTGCTTAGAGAATTCCATTCATGATGATGATGCATGTGCAAGATAAATACCTCGAAACCACTACAGTGACCACTTATCCAATAACCGAGACCAGCAATCTCGGCATCGTAGGCTGAAAGATGCAAAGCAGATTAGTTGAGTTAAGTGGATTTTCCAGTGAATTAATTGATCAGTATTTCAACTGTCAAAAAGTCCTTGGAATTTTTTTTAGATTGTTAGGTCCTTGCACATTTTCACAAAGGTAACATATAAAGAAACATGATATCTTAGTCTTTGATACTTGCCATATTCATTTAGATAGTCCTTCAGCAACCATACGAAAATGCAGGTAAGAACAGCTGATTCAGGAGAACTTCTAGATTGGGGACAGATGAAATCTATTATACAGTATCCCTTTGGCATGGAGAATAATGTATCCGGCTTGTACCATAACCTTGAGTAAGGGGATTTCCTTAACAACACCGGAAAATTCATCTGTATTGAAGGGAAAAACATTTCAGGAATTTTATAAAGTGAAAGCATGTGAAATGAGGTTTCGTTGTTAGTAATACCTTGTTCGAGACAGTTTTAATGGACAAATCGGTAGGAATAAACATATTAGGAACAGGTAGATGTAAATTTCCATCAGGAGCCTTCTCCATCCATTGCTGTAACATTCAAAGAAGTGCCATTGTACCGATCAATATTGACTTAAGCAATATTTCAATGCCAAATCTCCACAAAATAAAAAGCATCAGTATTTACAGATAACTGACTGCGCACCTCAATCATGGAGCTTGTTATTTTCTCTAGTGAATATGCAGTTTCATACCAAGGCTCCATTGAGTCTGTATTACCATCAAATTTTGTTGAAACCCAAAAGATTCTGTTGGAAATACTTTTTTGTGAGAGGGTACTCCCAAAAGATTTAGCTACAGTGTAATGATATATGACACCATCATAATTCAGTACTATTTATGCAAATGATACATGTTGAACACACTATCTGATGCTGGAAATTCTAACACACAATTTCTGTATTTTTATTTATCCGTATTATCCAGATAGCTGCCATGGATTCAGAGGAATGACTAGGAAATATTTTGCCATGATTTTATGATATTTAATGATGTAATAGTTTGGCAGCCTAAAATGATCTCACTTTTCATTAAGAAAAGCGATTCATAAGTATAAAGTCCCAATGATTGTATAATTGACCTTTGGTGTTAAATGAGCCTTTTTTTCGTGTTAAATGAGCCCAACAGCAGTAAGAGAACACACAGATGCCCACAAGAGTCTGAGCCACTGATAACAGACACCATCAGTCCCTTTCTCTCCACCCAATCAACATTTTCCATCCCGCCCTGCTCTACCGAAAGAAAAAGAGGAAACGCAATTGCATAACCAGAGTTTTTTGCTTGTCATTTCTGTTTCTTCACTCTCTATGTTCCCTGAAGGACTACCCAACAAACTATGACCCTGTCCAAAATGAATTCCTCAACTGTACCGGGTTCTTGTCATGTCAAAGCCATGAATCCAACCAAAGCCAAGTCCATGACGCAAAACAATTGTCTTCATTAGAGGTCATGAGAACCTGACTTCTATGCAGCAATAGTTAAAATTGAGCCCACCACTATCAGGACTAGAGTCATTAGACTTCCAATGTCATCCAATGGACATAGTAAAAAGCTTGACTAGAAAAAGAATAACATAGTCAAAAAGATATTGTAAGGGTTGGATTTTGAAATCAGCGAGAAGCTAGTAATGCAAGTACCTATTTGTATAAACAATAGTTCAAAAATATATAATTGTCTACATGGAGGCCAACTCACCTGACATTTTGTGGTGTGAGATCACTTAGAACTGCTTCAATTATGTCTGGACTGAACCTTGAAGGTAAAGATGACCCAACCAACCAATCTATCGGCGGGTAAAACTGGAAATTGATACAAATATACGCAGTTCTTATTCTTTTGTTAAGTCCATAAAAAAAATTATTATTAGAATGGCAAACTGGTGTGTAAAATGAATTTATAGAGTGTATACCTGACCACAATCATATCAAGTTATCTCAACTATCTATACTATGAGAATAAGAGAAAGACTGAGAGAATCTGTGAAGACAAATGCCTTGAGCCTGAAAGCTGTTGTGATGAAGACAAGAATCAACTTCCCAATCAAGGGGTTTTGCAAACATGAATTAAATTTTTTTAAACAATTTTTCGTAAAATTGCATCTTTATCCCGGGGCCTCGAAGGAAGGAAACATAGTTCTTTGCTTTGACTTTGATGAAAAAATTCCAGTTAAAATGGATTGGTAGTACCTATCCAATAATGGAATATGGATTATGATTGACTCGCTATTCAATCGGAGGTAGAAGGCCCACGAGTTGTGAACTTCTTTCTCCAGAGAAGAAGCAATGATGGTATCCAGGAATTAAGCATTGGCTAACTCTATGCTAGTGTAAATGAGAGCCTTGCCATTCGTTTTCTACTGAGGTCAGGGTTTTTTTGAAGACATATCCATCAATGAAAGGCTAGAGGCATGATCACTCACTCAACAATTTCTCTCTCGAGTGAAGTAGCTTATTCTTGCCCCGTGCGCTAGGGAGTCAGACTATGCTTAGTTCTCATTTATGATGTTTGCGCTGTGTGAGTTCTAGCTAGGAAGCAAGTGCCACAAAGGGTTGACAGGGCAGCTCGGCTGGTAAAAAAGAAGATGGTACCGAAGCGGGAGGCTCCTAGATGCTACTAGTGCAATGACTAATCTAATCTCTTTTCTGTACATTAACTTTTTCTTATGTAAACCCGGTGTGCTATCTAAGTCTTTTAACTAGTCCAATGGAAATCTCCTCTATTGCAGAAAAAGCAAAAAAAAGGGGACTCACTAGCTTACCCTTTAGACCTTTTTGAAGAAGGTTCCATTACCAATATGTTTACTTCGTTGTTATTATGGTTTCAGGCAATCTCTGGTTTGACAATTAATGTTTGCAAGGGTGAACTCTTTCCTCTGGAGGAGATTCAGGAAGCGGAGGACATGACAAGGGTGGTAGCAGGCAAAGCCAGTGATCTTCTGGCTACGTTCCTGAGACTACCAATGGGGTCCGCTCATGAAGATTAAACAATGAAACCTTGTTGTCGATAAGGTTCACTAGGAAACTCTGTCAGAAGAAGGAAAGATAACCTTAATCGAGTGTACTCTCTAATTTATTAACCTACCTTATGCCTTTCTTCACTAAGGCAACAACAATAATAGACGAGAACACCCTCACCCCTCTTCTTTTCATATGATTTTGCTTACTATACTATTTATCTGACCCCTTTTCATTAGCAGTTCTGAATTCTTGAATTTTCTGTGGAATGGAAAGGAAGAGATTTATCCACATTGTCATAATTAGAGAAGGTTACTTTCTATTTGAAGATGGAGGAATTGGGAGTTAAAGACTTATAGGTGTACTGGCATATTAACTTCATATGAAACTGCTTTATGGAAGCAAATCATGGGAGGACGGAGAAAATTCTCAAAGCACAAAAAATCTAAGGTAGAAGGGGGAGAGGAGTACATTTGGAGATAACACTGGTAGGGAGATAGCTATGCCGACCACTTTCCAGAAGCTCTTCGTCATTTCCACCACCACCACCAACAACAACAACAACATACCCAGTATAATCACACATCTGGGGAGGGTAGGATGTATGCAGACCTTACCCCTACCTCTGTGGGGTAGAGAGATTATTTCCGACATATAAAATACTTGTATGTAGACAGTGGGATTCGAACCGTTGACCTGTCATTCCTACCATGAGGGAAAAAAGAATGGTTGCGGAAGCGTTCCAGAGTCAACAGAAACTTTTGGGATTAGCGATCATAAGGAGTACACTCAACTGTATGTAGCTCCATGATGTAAATTTGGGATCCCAGCCTTTAGTGCTGAAGATTAATACACAAAACTGTTACCTTTGTCAAAAATAAATAAATATTTGATATCACTTGTTATTTCCTATGTATAGCAATGGAAGTATGCCCATCATTCGATTGTTCGTCATTGAACATCTACCATTTTAGGAGTTGGATATGTGATGGAATTGTAAAAAATCTATACTTCTAGAGCTATTTTTGGTTCTAGTATTCTGGGACCATTTTTTTCATAAAATATCAGTTGCATGAAGAAAAAAACAAGATAAAACGAATCAATGAGTACGTCAAAAGCAACCATAAAAATGAATCAACACCAAATGCAGGAATACGATTGTGAATGTACCTGCATGTTCGATGCAACATATACCACATAACCGATGGGAGAACTCTTGTCTTGATAATGGAAATTAGTTTCAGATATAGCAGAAAGCTGCATGTTTAGAATATATGTGAGCTAGAAACTTTGACTAAAGAACGAACATTTGTACATCTAACTTTTAATGAAGCCAATTCATCAAACAAAAAATGTAAATAAATAAAGTGATGAACATTACCTTTATAAAAAGTTGAAAACTTCCTATTCAATCATTGAACTATATCTCAATCCCTAACTAGTAGGGATAGCTATATGAATCCTTTGAATGCCTTCCACTCTATTTGGAACCATTTCATTGCAATACTATATGACAAATTATCTATAAAACAATGCAGTATTTTTTCTTTTTCTTTATCAAGAACAATAGCAGTCTTATTATAGCAATGCTTCGCTATGTGCCCACAATTGACCAATTATGCTTTTCTTTAAATTCAACGCAAACCAATCATCTAATGGAGTCGAAATATAGGTGACATCTAAAAGCTTCATATCTGTTTAGGAATATGGAAAAACAATAGAGTTTTTATGTAATCTATTATGCGACTAGATTAATTGATCTCTCTACTTGAATTTTGAGAAGGTTTGGTCATGTCCTATGTTGACTCCTAAATGCAACAGTTTGAAGATGTTGAAAGGAGATAAGGTAAACCTAAAATCACATGGAAGAAAATTATCTCGAAATACCTACAATCACTTGGAATATATACAACAACATACCTAGCATGATTCCATAATGTGGGGTCTAGGAGGGTAGAGTGTATGCAGACCTTACCTCTACCTCAGAGGTAGAGGGGTTGTTTCCGATAGACCCCTCCTCAAGGGAAAATAGTCCAAAGCAGTCCAGAAAAATAAATAATAGCAGTACAAGATATAACAGATAGTAACAAAAACAACATCTAGTAACAAGACAATAACTACAACAAAATAATATGATTGTAGAAGTTCAAGAAACAACAAATTATAACAGAAATCGAAGCACAAGAAACTAAGGAACTAGTTAGACCTAGTATGTAGGAGTTGATTTCTATTTGAATTTTGAATAAATAGTATTTTCGAGACTTTAGGAGTTTGTTATTTTCAGCAGAATTTTTTTGCTTATCTTTAGGTTTTTTTTTTATTAAAGTAACAGCTAGTCTATATTTATCCACAGGTATGCTACCTCAAAAGTGTAGTTCCCCTCCAAAAGTGTTGTAATTTACATAGGATCCTATAACTACCAAGTTACAGCTAGTCTATAGTTGTAGTTGTGCTGATTACTTCTGAGCTATCTAAGACTACTTGTTTACACCAAAAATAATACAAAGCTAAACAATTAAGCTTAAATCTTTGTATGTTGTTCTGCTTTCCTTCAAAACATCTTTGGTTCCTCTCTAGCCATACTGTCCACCATATACATGATGGAACAATCTTCCATCTCTCCTCCTTTCTTACTGCCTTTCCATCCCTATTCCAGCACTTCAAAACCTCTTTGATCCTTCCTGGTTTCACCCATTTGATCTCTCTCATATTGGTGAACATTTGCCACGGATGGTACGTCCACTTGCAGTGTAAGAAGAGATGGTTGACTGTCTCTCCTTGCTCTTCACACAAAAAGCACCTGGAACACAAGTGAAAACCTCTTTTGTTCAAGTTCTCATGTGTCAAAACTGCCTCCTTAGCTAACAACCAAGTAAAACAATTTACTTTATAGGGTATCTTAGTTTTCCATATCATCTTCCAAGGCCATTCTACTTCCTCAATGTCAACTATGTTGAGATCTTCGTATGCTGAGTTAATAGTGAAACATCCTTTGCTCCCCACATTCCATACCAGTGAATCCTCTTCCACAGACAGGTTACTGAATTGTGCTAGGGTGACAAAAAACTCTATTCTACACATCTCCCAATCATTTGAGTTTCTCCTGAAGTGCAAATTCCACCCCTGATCATTCCATAATTTTGCTACAGTTGCTTGTTGCATTTGACATAGGTTGTAGAGGTCAGGAAACCTTTGTCTTAGTGGAACTTGTCCACACCATTTGTCCATCCAGAAAGCCACCTTTCTGCCATTTCCCACCTTACAGTATGATCTTTCTAGCACCAGATCCCATAGATCACTGATAGATCTCCATACACTAGACCCATATGGAGAGGCTACCTCTGTTGTCATCCACTTATCCCTCATTCCATATTTTGCAGCAATCACTTCCTTCCACAATGAGTTCTCAGCAGATGCAAACTTCCATAACCACTTCATCATAAGGCTTTGGTTTGAAGTTTCAGACGCCCACACCCCCAATCTTCTTGGTTCATTTCTTCCCATTTGACAAGATGATAGTTCCTCTTCTCTTCATTTCCTTGCCAAAAGAAGGTTCTTCTGAGTAGCTCTATTCTATTGATTACACTAGCTAGTGCTGGGAAAACAGACATCATGTATGTTGGTAAGGCATCCAACACACTGTTGATCAAATCAACAATTTAGAAAAAAATACCTTAACTATCATGAGTAAGCATAGTTATCAGGTTTATGAATATGCTCACATATTCATTAGGTGTACACCCCCCCCCCCCTTCAAGAAGCCGTTTAGTGCATATGTTGTGGGTACTCACTTGGGTACATGTTCTACTTTAACCATACGCATTCTTCATATATTAAGTTTTACATGAACATTAGATAATTTTACTAAACACAGCACCAAGGAGGTACAGAGGATGCACAGAAGTCTGAATTTAGCTTTTTTTAGATGTGAAAGGAGTTCATAATTTTCCAGAATGCAATCTATATCCTTTATAATATTCATCCTAATATCCTACAACACAAAAACAATAATAATAATAATTACGCTTCATTCCCACACTATATATGATTTATCCATTGCACTCTATTTAGTCCCATATCATGTCATAACTTAATAATTATCCTTTAAGAGAAATTAGGGAGTGTGTGCCCAGAAGAACATGTCCCAACACATCATTACTATGAGGATTTACAAAAAATTGACTATGTTTACACAATTGTCAATCTATGACAACCATCATCCATTCTCTAGGCTGGAGATTGGCTATGAGAAACTTACATAGGTGAGTTCACTCTACACCAGAACCAGAAGTACAAATTTTGACAATATCTAGGCTTTACATATGATATGGGTTCACCTTTTCCCTCAAAATATCTGAGTTTTTTCTATTTGAACGGCCCAAAATATACTAAGGTATTTTCTCCAATTCTGTCTCTAAATTTCCTTGGTCCCTGTTAGCTGATCAAGCTTGCTGCAGATTCCCAGGTATCACCCACTGAGCTGCACATATATTCAGATAACATGCCCGTATACACTTCAAACAAGAGAGGTCTTACAGATTCAGTAGAATCTTACAGAACTAACACCTACTACATAAAGTAAATCCTTTCCATCTATAGATTCTGTGTTATCATGCTCTCTTTAGATTTATAAATTGGGAACAAAAGCTAATTGTGACATGACAAGTAAACTCTGTGATTTTTCTCCCCAACGTATTTACTTCTGGATGCACTTTAAAGTGAAGCCAATTTTGAGGAACATATGTGGATTGAATTGGAGGAAGAGGCAGAGATCACTGAGGAAATTTAGTTTGCTATGTATGTTTTCGATGTTTCATCAATAAATCTTCCTCTAACCTTGAAGGTATATTGTTCTGCTGTAAACAACTAAACACTTTTGTGTTTGATACAAAATTAAGTGCAACAACCTCATCAAATATCCATTTGCGGGCACCAGCTTGTCGCAGAAGGTGAATATATTTGAGCACCAGTGCTACAACATCCTCAAAATGGTCTGAAATATTATTGTGACATGAAGGTCAGTGTAGTAGACTTCCCGATAGAAGGTAAATTCCAGAAAAAATGGAGGGTTACGACAAACACATTTCCATTAAATTACTGTCCACATAAGGGC
>NW_006239043.1:675181-679200 GCF_000226075.1 Solanum tuberosum
GGAGTGGGGACATGAGGGAACTAACCATGCCCAGCATCAGTCAGACTAATATAAACTTCAAAAAAGGAGAAGTGATGACCGCCGCCTGACTCTCCAGCCGATAAGCTTGTTGCCCAACCTGCAATAATTTGCAGAGATAAACAGCATTAAGTACTTAGAAACAGTCTGGAGAGTTGAGACTTGAGTCCTAACAACTAACAAGGAATTCTAACTTCAACGTGTGCCCCACTTCCAGAGTAATAGAGAGAGAGAGAGAGGTTGGATTATCAGATGTAATTAACATTACATCAATCCTCTAGCTACTTATCATGGTAGATAAAAAACATTTTCGTTCTTTAGAGCAATAGTTATTGCTGATGGCATACTATACACAGCCTCCTGCAAGGTTACTTTGGATAGAATTGATGAAAATATCTCAACCACTCAATGGCTTGTAAACAACATACTTATGTGTTTTCACTATTTTTGCATATTGTTGCAATTGAACTCAAGGGCACCATAAGTGCCTCATAACAAATGTCTGGTGGAATAGAATCAGAATTTCGAACGATTATGTTGAGAACTCACCTAACTTCTTTAAGATATAAAACAAGGATCCTTCTCCTTCATGTCCAATCAAGTGACTCAAATAGAGTGAAGGCCCTTCCTTGTAATGAGTTAAGTCTGGAATAATTGGCCACTCGAGCCTCAAACTATGACCTTGTTTTATTGGAACAGCTCTGACTAGAATCTGTGTAACAAAGAGTACAGAATCATAGGCATAGGACAACAATGTCTTTGTAATAATGAAGAGAATGCAATAGAAGAGAGAAGAACATAGATTATTAGCGCATTTCTGACACCCCTACCCAAAATGAAAAATGAAAAATGAAAATGGGAAGTTTCAACCCACTCCTAGAAAATTTGGCATAATTCATGCTTCATCAATAAGACTTCTCTTTGAGATTAAGGAGTAGCAGGTCTTGGAATAATCCAGCAGGAGCTTCTATTAAAAAACGTACAGAATATATCTGATATGTCAACTCAGTGCCGAGTATATAATATATGACAATTGAGTGCTTTGTTAAGCTTAGGTGACATCTTATTGCATCACAAGTACATGGACACAAGGAAAGGGCTCACAGTTTCTTTCATGCGTTGTCCACCAAAGCCAATTAAGCTAGATCTCGAAGGATGATAAGTGGTGGTAGGAAACAATCAGAAATTTAGCTCTCTTCTCTGAAAGTATGGTGCAGATAAAATCAAATGCATGTATAGGAAAAACCATTCATTTCTCACAAATTCCAAAATCTATCTGATAAATCATAAGCACAGTAAAAATTATCAATCGTAAGACCCCATATCATAAACACGTTCTCCCTTACTTGTCTTGCCGCTAATCTTTGTACCACAAAAAAAACACCTTTCAATCCAGCCAACACAAAAGGGGCAAGAGAAAAGAGATTCGCTAGAACATAGCCCTTATTTTTGAACTTTTGTGTCAAATTTATGACCTCTACACCTATTTGAGCACCTGAAGATGTTCTGATTTGCATGGCTGATCAGTAACAGGGGAGTAACTTCTATTGGTATTTGGAACTTCTTGGAATATGCTCTGTACCAGTGTCTGAGCTTTATCAAGGCAATCTGAGTGTTTTAAAAGAGAAAATTAGTAGATGATATTCCACAACAATAATTTATAAGGAAGAAAAGAGAAATCAACCGGCTACCTTTTGCATAAACAACCAAATGCATCAAGTTGGCTGAATAATTTTCTTTATAAAATTTGAGAAGCTCCTCCCTTGTATTCAACCCTCTTGCTTTTGGCTGCACCTCCAGGGTATCCCAATTACCTGTGCAAGAATCAAATGTTTATAAATGTCAAAAGAAGCAATGTGCAACAGAGATAGAGTAACCTCCTGTTCTCTCCAATACAGAAAAGTAATATCACGAAAGCAATGAGGCCCAAAAGATGATACTGGATAATATGACCTACAGATAAGTGGCAAAATTGTCAATGTTACTGAGAGTATGCAGCAAAGAAGAAGGAAATGTAGAGGTGCTCTCAGTTCCAGAAGAGAAACTGATAATATAGGGAGTTCTTAATACCTGTTTGATTGACCAGGCAAGTAGTTTCAATATCAATGATAGCAAAATAGGCTATGAAGTAGTAAATATTGTTTTTTGATAACCAAAATAATGAATTGATTGAAATAAAGGAGTGAATAATTTCAACCGAACTTCTCTTTTATCAATAAGATGAAAAATTTATTCACAATAGATTGCACTAAAATGGATCTGTAAACTCTACGGCCTAACCCAAAAGTATAGTTCCTTTTAGTTATGTGGGGAAATAATGAAATCACACAATCCTCATAATGTTTTATCTTAGAGTATAGTAAAGCAGGGGAATAAGAGGTAGAGGGTCTACTAGTGTTGAAAGAGTAAGACTTCTTTTTGCGTATAAAATTATTTATCCAAAAGAAGTGTTTAAGTAAAATTAGTCCAAGACTCGGGCTTATCCGAAACCCAAAGATACTGCATTTACAGCATTGATGTTCTGAAAAGGACAAATCAGAGAAAGGTGCAGCAGTAGACACTAGACAAGTTAGCTAAACAGGGATTTAAGGTAAGCCAAAATTAGATTGCAAGCCATGTAGTCAAGTCAAATGGAAGACATTACACATAGAATAACAAACCTGTGCCAAATTTGTGGTATGGATGATCTTTTGAGCTCAGATGTTTCTGAAGCTGCACAGAAAGTAATGCAAAATGAAGAAGGGTGTTCTTTACTCCAAAAGATATAAAAACAAAAATTTGGAAGTGTAAACAACACGGCTCTAACAGGTATGTAACAAACGTACAATCTCAAGATACACAAGATAAGAGAGAGAAACAGTCATAGCATGGAACAAGTTCAGAAATCAAAAAATCTTAGAACAATATTCAGCATATCCTTATTGAGGATAAAGGACCAGGTAATCCTATACATTGTTGCAGATCTAAAGTAAATAAATAGAAAGGTCCCTCACCAATAACTTAAGTTGTTAGACATGTGATCACACAGTTCAATATGGTATCTGAGTAGGCAAGAGGTCCTGCACTCGAGCCAAACCACCATCCACTAGAAGAATATTTCTTGTCCCTAATGATAGAATCATGCTCGTACATAAAAGGGTGTGTGAAGACCTAAAAAAAATAAATGACAATATCCCCTCTCTAATAGTTTAATCTTTGAGCTGATGAGATCACACAGTTCAACTTCATCTATCTCTGTCATCAAGGAATCATCACAAGTACCAAAGGAAGCCTAAAGCTGGCTTATGAGTCCATATAAATACCTGGTACACTCTGTGACCATCGGATAATAGGTTGTTTTGGTTCTCTGAGATGACTCAGCAAGTTGCCACAGGCACATGACAAGAAAGAGCAATCAGCAGTTGTTAATGTTTACGGGACTGAATGCATCAACATGCATAAATTATGAAGCCTAACCAGAATCAACAGCTTTTATTTCCCTTGTTGTAGCATCAGGTGACATCAACGGTTTGACAAAAAACTGCGCAAATCTATATAATGAAACACCATAAGACATTTCATAGATACTCTTTCAAAGATAATAAGGAGAAATTAAATCCATACCTGTCCAATGCTTCTTCAAAACAATCTGCATTGATATCGAAGTAAAAGTTGGTGTGCTCAGAAGATGTAAAGGCATTGGTGGAACCTCCGTGCTGAATTAATAATCAAGAATGAGAAGAAAATTAAACTCTATAAGACAGTTACCTCAAGGGAAATTCATACAAAACTTCATTTAGATGTAAAAGCACTAGTAGCTATTCTTTCTTCTTCTTTTTTTAAGAATTGTTTGTTGATTGTTTCCACTGACAATGAAAGCAAAAACACCTGCTTAACACCAAGCTCCACCCAAAATTTCTACACCCTCCCCCATTGTCATTAATACAAAGAAGCCAGTAACATCCAATTGGCCATGGTGGTTCTCTTGGGTGGTGGTACATCGAATCGGGGAGGGGGGGGGG
>NW_006239043.1:679438-742973 GCF_000226075.1 Solanum tuberosum
ATACCTTGTCTGTGAGTGGCAGTGTTTTTAGTTGGGGGGGGGGGGAGGGGGGGGGGGGGTGGAATCAGGATTGTATGAAAATACATTTCTTTTTGCGCAAGATTCGTTCTTATAATTATTTGGGCCCAAGTGCCACATGTCTTGTTTCATTTGTCACTTTGCCACATCATTCACATGTGAAATACATACACTCCAAAATTTTAACTGATTGTCTGTTTAAGGTCTAAAAGATACATTTTCACGTACGGTAGGTATCTAATAGGAAACAACCTCAATTGAGGTGTCTATATGGAAAGTGGTGGAAACTTTAGCGGTCGCCAATTTATTTGGCCTATTGAATTATGACAAAGAATGTCTTCACATCTAAGAGACAACTCATATGTTTAGACCCTATGTTCATCTTCTTTAAATGTCCAAACAATTTTTTTACATAACAACCACATTTTACCTCATTGCTAGGCATTCGTAGACTTACAATTGTCAAATAACATTTAAATATAAACAAGGACTAGTGTGAGAAGAGTGAAGCTAAAAAAGATAAGAAAACGTAGTTTTCCAGAAGCAATTTGTTAATCTTTTCCAAGACAACCTAAAACAGAGAATGTCATATAAAATGTAAAATGGGACAAAGGGAGTTCATCAATATATAACCTCCTCTTCACACTGGTTTAAAATCCAAATTAAGCTAGGACATTGTAGTGAAGATTATATATAACAGACATTTTATTGAATACTGGAGAAATAACTAGAAACTTACAGTCCAAATGAAACACATTCAGGACCAAGTTGGTACTGCCGCAAATAGACTCTAACAATTATTTAATAATTTTTTCTTCTACCACCATAATTATAATAAATTTTCCATGCTCAACAAACTGTGTGCATCTATTAACAAAAGAGAAGAAGTAAAACACAGTTGCATACAACATGCATTTGATGTCAATTGGTACCCCATTGCTGATGTTCTATATGATCTTCACCCAGTATCATAATAATTTTTTTATAGGTAACCAAGTATATCAACAATAAAATACCCA
This sequence comes from Solanum tuberosum, assembly GCF_000226075.1. Classification (NCBI taxonomy): domain Eukaryota; kingdom Viridiplantae; phylum Streptophyta; class Magnoliopsida; order Solanales; family Solanaceae; genus Solanum; species Solanum tuberosum. The sequence continues at coordinate 680,476 of NW_006239043.1, forward strand.
GTGTATCCCACAGAGTGGGGCCTGGGGATGGTATAACAAACTTTATCTCTACCTCGGAGGTGAGGTAGAGCGGTTGTTTCTGATAGACCCCCGGCCCAAGGCAAAAACAGTCTAGGAAAAGACATAATGAAAACACAATTGACAATAGATAGTAACAAAAACAACAGAAAGGACCAGAATAGTACTACAACAAAATAATCTTACAAACAAACTACACGAAATAATAGATAGTCATAGAAATTGAAGAACAAGAAACTACAAGAATAGTCCTACGACTACTAGTAAGGGAAACAAGACAAACTGCTCCTACCTACTAGTATGGACGCACTCCTACCTACTAATCTTTTACCCTAATTTGTGTCCTCCACACCTTTCTATCTAAGGTCATGTCTTCAGTAAGCTGCAACTGCGTCATATCCTATCTAATTACCTCTTCCCAGTACTTCTTTGATCTACCTCTACCTCTCCCAAATTCATCCATAATAAACCTCTTACACCTCCGCACGGGAACATCCATGCATCTCCTCTTCACATACCCGAACCATCTCAACCTCGCTTCCCACAAATAACCCCCAACTTCTCGGATATCCTTATTTCTAATTTTATCTCTCCTAGTATATCGACACATTCATCACAACATCCTCATCTCCGCCACTTTCATCTTCTGAATGTGAGAGTTCTTGACTGACCAACACTCTCCACCAATACAACATAGATGGTCTAACTATCACTCTGTACAACTTGCCCTTAAGTCTATGTGACACCTTCTTATCACACAAGACTCCAGATGCGAGCCTCCATTTCATCCACCCTGCACCAATATGGTGAGTGACATCCCTGTCAATCTCTCCATTTCCCTGGATAATTGATGCTTGAAACTACCTCTCTTTTGGATGACCTGTGTATTAAGTCTCACTTCCACATCAGCCTCATGCGTCACATCACTGAACTTGCACTCCAAGGATTTAGTCTTGATCATGCTCAACCTCAAGCGTTTAAACTCAAGGGTCTATCTCCAAACGTCTAACTTAGAGTTAACTCCGTTGCAAGTCTCACTAATCTAAACTACGTCATTTGCAAATAACATAATTTATCATAAAACTTAATCCAGAAACAAGTTAATATTGATTTGATTGGATCTTTGCCAAGATCTTAGAGATTCTAATTCAATCCCTTATAGTAGAACTTTGAATTGCCGATTCACCAATAAAAAGTGTGCTTTGTTCATTGATTACCTAGCTAGTGATATGATTGTGTCATTGCTACTAGGAAAATGAAGTACATAGTGTTCTGCATTCTGAATTTAGGTTGGGGTAATGGTATATTATGTACATGCAAAGATTACATGCCTTATAATTTGTTAGAATAAGGAAAACTATTTAGTATTGGCACAATGTTGTGAAAGGCGCTCGACTTAGTGCTTTAGCGTGAGGAGAGGTGAAGCATACAAACATCACCTTTTTCCTATGAGGCAAGAAGTGATCTGAAAAGCATATATGAGGCGAGGCAAGGCGAAGCTTCGCTTTTAATTACAATTTGAGAGCTAGTTTTTTTTGGTCAGAGTCGGACTACCCCTGCGCAATTTCTCTCTCCTTCTTTCTCTGTTTTCCAGCAACAATCTCTATTTTCCGTTTAGATGAGGCAAGTTGAAGTGAGAGTTCATGTACTTCTTTCTTTCTTCTCTCTCTTCTGCTTTCCAGCAACTTCTTTCTTCTTTCGTCCTCTGTTTTATGATTTTATCCTCTTTTTCTGCATTTTTTCTCAGTTTTTTTTCTTTTAGCATTTATTCGGATTTAGTTGCATAATAACTTAATTAGTTTTGCCTAATATGTTATTGCTATTGAGTTTTTGGTTATTTATATATGCAAATTTAATATTTAATTTTTTTTGTATTAATTGACGTTTCACTTCAAAAAGGCAAGCACATCACTTCTCACCTTAGTGAAATGGGCCCTCATCACTTTTTGCCTCCCCTCGCCTTCCAAAACACTGTATAGGAATGTAGTAGATCTGAATAGAGAGGAATAATGTAGAGGATTCATAAGGCCGATCATAACTGATTTGGTACTAGGGTGTAGTTGCTTGCTTGATGTTGGAATGTCAAATTAGATATTCACAAGGCCGATCATAACTGATTTGGTACTAGGGTGTAGTTGCTTGCTTGATGTTGGAATGTCAGATTAGATATATTGTCCCACATCTTAAGAATCTATTACGTGTATTTGCATAAATCATCTATAACCTCCTAGCCCGCATAGTTGTCTATGCATTCCCAATCTTTTCAATTATTGGGGCTCAGCTTCTACATGAAAAATAAGAGAAGAGATTGCAGCAATGCATTAGACCAGTGACTTTTGCCACAATTTATTTTGCAGCCATGAATTAGACCAGTGACTTTTGCCACAATTTATTTGTTTTTGACAAGGCAAGGTGAAGTGACTTACACCACAAATTCCTGTAAATAGTTTAGTGAATACACACAATACTTTCTTCAGATGCGAGACAACATTTCATATTAACATTCTGTTGAGAATTATTTTGCACCATTGTTCACAACATGAATTTTATTATTGCAAGGTAGACCCGCTTCGATCTTATAATTCTTACTCTCAATTTTTCTTGCCCTCACACTTCTAGCAACTCTCTTTGTTCTCTTATTTTTCTCTCGATCACTCTCTTCTTGCTTGAGCACTCAATCTTTACTTGAGCGCACACACATCTCAAATGAACCACCTCTATTTATAGGTGGTGAACTGGTGATGCAAGAATCTAACTAAAGGTATTTCTTCTCTATTCTAAAATGTTCCTCTAACTACTCACTTCTAGAACTTCCCTTTCTGGAATATTTCTAGACTTCTTTCTCTAGAACACTCATTCAAGAGATCTTCCTTCATTTCTTTACAACTCCTGCATATTTTAGATTCTTCTTCGACATGTCTTGGATACTAAGTTGGTGATGACTTTTCAACACATTCTAACCTTTCCCTCAAAATTCGGGGTGGAGAAGTCACCTTGAATTAACAAATTAACGACTGAAGAATATGCAAACAGTTAAACTACCACCATGTATCACCATCAAGGCTCAATAAAAGAACCCCTAAAAACGATCAAAGTTGTATCCCAACATAAAAAATAAGAACACAAACAATAATCAGCTCTCAACAGTCCTGAAGAGAAGATAGATTGCAAGGGTAAGCGGTGGGAAGAAGGGACAAGCTATTTTACATGAGTAGGAAAAAAGTAAATTATAATTGCTAATAAGATAAAAGAAGATACCTGGGTGATGTACTTCGAGTAACTATTCTCCACAGGATACTTCTCACTTGCATAAAACAGCATATGTTCTGCAGTTTAACACATTATGAATCAGTGTGCACTTTTGCCTCGTGGAAGAAAGTGAAACTGAAGTAGCATACAGTAAAATGGAATACATTGCAAAGGGTGCAATGAACTCGCAAAAACTAAAGAAATAAGATCATGAAATTAACCAAAAACACATCAGCTGCACATTAAGAGAAGTTAAAATTCCCACCCCTCCAAGAAACCACCACCTTCCAGGTTGGCAGAATACTGGTGCATAGAACCAAAGCTACAGGAAAGAACATACCCATTGTAGTCACTCAGGTGGGGTCTAGAGAGGGTGGTGTGCATGCAACCTTAAGTCCTTACCCCTACCTTGTGAAGGTAGAGAGGTTGTTACTGATAGACCTCATCTCAAATAAAGCATATCAAAATCAGTAGGCAAGGAAATACAGTAGATACTGTTAAAGAATGACAAAAGTCCCACATCGGTGGTTAATGAGCTGGGTGGACTCCTTATAAGGCTTGGGCAATCCTCCTCCGTTTGAGCTAGTTTTTGGGGTGTGAGTTAGGCCCAAGACCTAATTTAACAGATTCAATAGTGAAAATATTGGAGAAAAGAAACAGTAGAAATTTTAAAAACTCAATCCGGGTGCACTAAGCTCACACAAGGTCCAGTGAAGGGCCGGACCACAAGGGTCTATTCTACGCAGCATTACCCTGCATCTCTGCAAGAGGTTGTTTCCACTTTCCACAGCTTGAACTCATGACCTTTTGGCCACATGAGAACAACTTTACCAGTTACGCCAAGATAAACACCAGTAGTTCAGCTAGTGGGAGGTAACAGGTATACGGTTACACGCAAGCTGGTCCGTACGCCACAATCATTAATAAAAAAAATAAAAAAACAGCTTAGTCCTTGCTTCAAGACCTAGAGTCAATGCACTAGCTTACTTACCAAGAAAATGAGCAAGGCCTTCAAGACCCTTAGGATCACTGTAATACCCCACTGACACCTCCATAGAAGCAGCACACTGATCCAACAATACACAAAAATACATTTATAAAACAACCCAACTCAATAAATTCATAAATTTCTCAACAAAAAAAAAAGAGTTCACAAAACACCTCACCTTGTCTGTTTCAGGATCACTGATTAGTAGAACTTCAAGAGAGTTCTGCAGAACTATTCTTCTATACTCCCTCTTATCTGAACGAGCCTTAAAGATCTCTACAGGTTCATTTGCTTTGCCCACAGCCATTTTCTCGCAAAATTAAACAACCCCAAATCTCAATAGCTCAAAAAACACGATTTAAGTCCAAAATCTGAAATGGGTATTTCAAGAATCACTGAAATACAGCAAAAGAAAGTAAAGGGTATGTTCAAAATTTCAACTTGGATTAATAAAATCTGCAGTTACAGAGAAAATTTTCGTAATACTGATAGAGTGAGACTTGTTTAGTCTTGCATGTTAAAGTGTGCAAACTTAGCCTGCAAATGTTGAATAATGTCCTCAAGGAGGGAAATTGACAGGGGTCCAAGTCTATGCCTAGTCATCTTGTTTTTTTTATTTTATTTTATATTTCTCGTCTAATTCCACGGGTCACCTTTCATCGGCAACAACTAATTGCATCTAAAACAAATTAAAAAAATCGCATAATATTGTTGTGTTTGTTAAATTTAAACCCAAAATTTTACGATATTTTAATTCACTTTATTAACCACTAAATGCTTGACTTTTTAATCAAGTAATAGAAGACTTGGCATTTGGTCTAGGAATGTGATAAGTAGCAAAATTTGACAAAAAAGGTTACTATAGTGTGTGGTCCATGAGGGTGAAAAGTCATCCCTCAATTTTCAATTCCTTAGGCAAGTCATCCTCTCAATAAAGAAAAAAGAAAAAGAATGGATAGAATTACTTGGTAATATGTTGGTGAGAGGTTGGGATAGGTGGAGCTAAATAAGGTTGAAGGGGTTTTATCGATAACAAATTATATTATTTATGAAAGGGAAAAGGGTCAAAATGTCCTTAAACTATGCGAAAGGAACAAATATGTCTTTCGTTTGTAGTTTGGTCCAAAAATGTCCTTGTCGTCAATACTCTGATCCAAAAATGTCCTTATTGTTATTTAATAAGTCAAAATTGCTTATTTTCCAAATAAAATAATATAATTTATTTTCTTTTTTAATACATTCTTTTTCTAATAATATTTTTTAAATTAGCAAATATTTATCTTACTTCAATTCAGAAAAAAAAATAAAAAATGAAAATATTTCTTGTTTTATTATAATTATTTTTTATGATGGATATACAACGATCTTATATACATGACATATATTATCTGTCGAAAGGGTAGATGAAGTTATTCTATTTTAATTGATAAAATGAGATTAAGAAAAAAAAATCCTACATTTTTATTTGTTTAAAGTGATTTTTTTTTAAAAAAAACAAGAACAATGTTCTTTTATAATATGTTAATTAGGAAGAAGATATATTTAAAAAGAAAAAAAATAATATATTTATTCGAAAAGGCATTTTTGACCCATTTAGTAACTATAGGGACATTTCTGGACCAAAGTATTGATTGCAAGGACATTTTTGAACCAAAATATTGATTACAAGGGCATTTTTAAGTCAAACTATAAACGAATGACATTTTTGTCCCTTTCACATAGTTTAAGGGGATTTTTGACCCTTTTTCCTTATAAATTTTAATAAAGTTACTTGTTATGTATGTTGGTGGAAGGTAGAGGCAAGGGTGAAGCTAAATAGGCTTTGAAGACTACTATATATGAAAGATTAAAGATTGGGCATTTACTTAATACATATGTTGGTGGGAGGTAGAGACAAGGTGGAGCAAGGTAAGGCCGAAGGGGGTGGTTAATCAACAAAATATTATACTATTTATGTGTAGTTTAAATTATTTTTTATGCGTACATATGATGGATGTTGAACTTTTTTAGTTTTTTGATATATTTACTTCTTCATATTTTGACTCTCTCGGTGATAATTCTGATTTTGCCACTAAATGGAGGACTCAGTGAAATGCACGTAAACTAATCTAAATACTACCATCATGAAAAAAGAGAAAATACTCAATTACATGTTTATCTTTATAATCTCATAAAGCTAACATCACATATGAATATCTATCAAACAACTTTTTTTAATAACTGTAGTGCTCGAACCAGCTTGTACACTTCCGACTAATTCTATGAGGCACCTACTACCTCCCATCAACACAAATACCAAATAATTCTATCCATTAAAATTTGGACATATAGAAAAAGATCACCTGATAAGTTTGCCTAATACACTAGTAACATCAAGAAGATTTAAGTCACAAAAAAAACTGAATTATATTGTAGTTTATTCATCCCATCAAATCAATGAATGAATAATTTCCCTTTCAGGTTTCATTCATGTCACTTCTTGTCTTCTGATCAATTATATTCAGCAATCAAAACAGAAATTAATGTCACAGTCTACATTTACTTCTCCAAATCTCTAAGCAGTCCATCATCAAATCAGTTGAGCAATTCAACTCACATGTCTACCACGAGCCCTCGTACAACTGACAAATTGACACAACTGAATACGAGAGAGGTAATTTGCAGATCAACTGCTCCAGTAATGGACTCGCCAACATATCAACTGTATCGGGGAGCTTCTCGAGCAGCTATGCTTACCTCTTACAATCTCACATGACCAAAGCCTCCTTTGAATGAACTATAAAGAGGCCGAGATCGTCTAAAGCTAAATATTTCTTCTATCTGAACTGCATTTGGTTCCATCTGCTCATTCTTATGTGCTTGGAATTGAGAAGAATGTGAGCTTCCATAGACTCTGACACTTAAGGCCTTCTTCCGAGGAACACCGACTTTAATATATTCATCAAAGAAATCAGTCAGCTCCTTTTGAGTCAGTTGCTTTAGCGCGTCAATCTGTTTCATCAATATCATTGACAACTGATTAGATACATTGTTCCCCTACGATTGTGGAAACATTTTGAATTTCTTTCAGCAGTCATGATATACCAGACTGACAATGAAAAGGACAGTAAGATAGGCTGCTGAACGGACACAAGCCACAGACTGATCCATACTTAAATTACTGTAAGTGAGACATCAATTAACGGAATGAATTATAGGTTTTCTACGTGAGCCACTAACTACAGTAAAAAATGAGGACTCAAAATGCATACATTTCTAGAATCAAAAAACAAAGCTTATTCCGAAATAACAATTGCACTAATACATTTTGATCTACTTTGATATGCTTTTCCTTGAGCCGAGAGTCTATCGGAAACAACCTCGATACCTCCCAAGGTAGGGGTAAGGTTTGTATACACTGTACCCTCCCCAAACCCCACTTGTGGGATTACACTGGATATGTTATTATGTGGTCAAAAAGGTTAAAACCTACATAAGAATTCTACATAGAAGGGTGATATCATATATTTGACCTATTCCTTTTACAGCAGTTCAGTTTCACTTTGTGCAAAAATAAAACATAAAGAACTAGAGTCATTAACTCTGACAAATGCTCATGAAATGAAAGTGATTCTTTACATGAGTGTAACAATTTTCATACCTCACGGTCTCGTCTATCAAACTTGAGGGTCCCATCTGAGATCTCCCTCCAGTAAAATCGAGATTCCTCGCGTAAATTCTTGTGTTTCTCAAGCTTCATATCAATAAGTGCATTGACATTATTCTGTCATAAACGGACAAAAGTTAGGGACAAGAAAGCTATACTGGAAAGTTATCAAAGTATAAAGACAGATAACAGCAACCCACCATGTATTGCAAACACAAAAACTTTGACAAAACCTACATCCTATTGATTAATAAACAACAGTAGCTAGCTAGGTATACAATCCGGCTATGTTGCTCGGACTCTTCAAAAGTGTCAACGGGTGCATGTCGGATTCGCCAAAAGTAGTGTATTTTTGAAGAATCCGAGACGGGTGCGGCATCAAAAGTGAAGAGTCCGCTCAACTAAGCAATCCGGAGTGCTTTATTAAAGAGTGGGTGGGGGACCATCAACGATGAAGTTTTTGACGAAATAAAATTATGATAGTGTAAGCAATTATGATGAGTCAAAACATGGAACCACGTGGAAGTCAAAGGCTCCTAAAAAGGTGGCACCCTCTGATTATGTGAACTAGGAGTGCTATACTCATGCCCACAATCTGAGGAGGAGTTAGTTGATGTTTTTGTACGGCAAATAGAGAGGACATGGACTATTTACTGCACAGCAGCTTTGCCTGAGAAATCGTCCATGAGGAAGCAGAGGCTAATTTTTGGTAAAGAGGAAGCACAGGCTAGTTTGAGATTGCGAAGGTTCCAACGGAAAAAAGAGCCGTTGGAAGTCTCGCCTGGATGCATCTTTTGGCTGATTTGTAGGGAACAAACAGAAACTCTTTGAAGGGATTTAAACTCCGTTCTGAAGATTTCCTTCTCAAACAAGAACAAAGTGCAAAACATAATACTCCATTTTGGAGAGCAAGAGCTCCTTTTAGTTCTATTCCATATTATATACAGTTGAATGTATTTTTTAAGGGTTGATAAAAATCCACATAGTACGTTATACCATCTTTGTGCTATGTCAATGGTTATTTTTCCCTTCCGCCAGTGATAATAATTTGAGTTATCAAAAGTACATAATAATAATCCGTTACGGGCTGATAAGAAATGAAGCTGTCAACTTACTGGACCTTCCTGACAATACTGAGACTAATTCAGTTGCTACAGGTTACCTTCATCGCTAGAAAAAGAAGCAGAAGTGTTACTAAGCTCACCTTGAATTCATCACTAGTCATCTCATAAAGCTTGCTCTCGAACATCTTCATAAATAACTCCACTCTTGAGTCAATGTATTTGGGATCCTGCCAAACTCAACCAGTAGATTTGTCATAATCTATAAATGCCCAATCTTATTTCCTTCCAAAGTACCTATAATAAAAAATCCTTACCTTCGCAGTTGACTGAATGATAAACTGCACCCCGTGAACACCAGAGTCGCTCCTAGAAAGAGATTATTAGTCCACTTGAGGTGAAAACAAAAACTTTTTAAGGATGAATAGCCAACAACTTGCCGAACAGTGTTCAGTAAAAGACACACTACATACCTCTGCATGAGCACAGTGATATAACCAAGTTGCTCGACTGATCTAAGCTGGTGGAAGGCTGGCTGCTTTGCTATGAGAGCAAAAAGCTGAAGTTTGACATTCAGCATAAAATCATCCTGATGCACCTGGAAACTCAAGCAAATATGTAAGAGAAGCAAAGAACCAGGAAAAGATTGATGACACAATTCATTACAAATGCATTAGACAGGTTTCTTTTCCATTTAGAAAAGAATAATCATATGTCAAAAGATCTTGAAGATGATTGGTAAAATCTTTACTGGCATATCTGTAGTCAAGGTTCTCGTTCCAATAAATGAGAAACAAAATCATCCATGACCAGTAATAAAGCTCTGAAAGACATCCAATATTTAAAGAAATATCTTCTCGAGATTAAAGCAGTAATTTGTTACAGATAACTATGATCATTAAAAAGTTGAGTAAAGTTATAGAACTAGAAGATCTAGGACTCTCACTACTCATGACAGCAGCACAAACGGAATTTACAGGTCATGGAAAAAGAAATTGATTATTCAAATTACGCTAAGCCTTAAAACAAGCAATTCAAGCCATTCACAGGATCAGGCACTATTTGATTAGAAGTTCATGATCAAATTCAAAAAGGCTCTCAGGAAAACTGCCATCGCGATAGGCATATTATTCTCACAAGATTGACTTATAAGGTAGCCTTAGTTAGAATGATTCTGCATAAAGGAATTTTTCCAGAAGGAAGAAAGAAATAAGGAACATGAGATGATAGCAAGGCAGCAGATTTCAAAATCAAGGAGACCTACATGTTGAAAAATGGAAAGACCCCTCAATGGAGATCAATATTCAAGAATGTGGGAAAATTACATGACTCTAGAAGAGCAATCAAATTCAGAAATAAAAGGTAATATGGGTACTCTATGGGATACCCGCTACAAAGAAGAGTCAACACCAAAGTTGAGGAGTTGCCAATTCCAACTTGATATGTCATTACTACAAAGTACAAACGAATAAATACTACTCCCTTTATCCTAGAAAGAAATACGCCTTTCCATATTTAGAAATAATTTAACTTTAAACTTTCCATTTTACCCTTAATGAGATGATTTATGGCCACTTAAATTTTTATTGCTTGAACATGTTCCATAAGTGACCATTTTTATTGGTCACTACAAGCTTATGGACATGCGTTTTTCATGTCCAAAGTCCACTAAGGATTTGCTCTACAGCTGGAAGGAGATAGGAAGAAGGGAGTCTAATGAAGATTGGTGGGAGTTAATCCCAGCCTGCATCTGGTGGTCCCTATGGAAAGAAAGGAATGGTAAATGCTTTGAGGATAAGAGGAACAACATCCAGAAAATTAGAATGAATTGTCTTAGTCTTTTGTACTTTTGGTGTAAACAAGATATGATGGGGGATATAGAACTTTATGCAGACTTTATAGGTAATTTGTAATCTACCATAGGGTAGTTTGATATGCTCTGATGAGATTGTAAGTGACCTATGCTCATCATTTATTTGATGATGAGCCTTTTGTGAATACACAGTTACTTTATGTGTGCTTTGTAACGAACCATATTTTGTAGTCTCCCATTTTTTGGTATTACTTCTTTCTTATATAATGGAAATTTCCAGATTGATGAAATTATTTACCTTATCAGAAGTGGCAAGAAGGAAGTAACAGGAATTGCAACATAACAAAGCAGAACCACGAATGAGGGGACTAGAGCAAATTAAGTATTGACAGAAATCCATATAAAATGAAGCACTCTACAAGTTCTGCTGGTGCTAAATAGTTGCAAGGCAAGGGTTTTGGCTTGGGGTATCCAGCACCTACTTTTGGTTTTGGATGAGGTTTCATCCAATAAAATGGAAAACTTTTGCTCCTAGGCACATATTAATTTTGTGCAAGTATTGGACCTCCAAGGAACTCATTTAAGATAATGTTTTTATACGGACCTCCAAGGAACTCATTTGAGATAACCTTTTTACCAATTTTTTCTATGAAAAAAGCAAGAGAAGAAGAAGAGAGAAACTTGCTGTCAATTCCATGCACATTCCATCAACTTATGATTTACCTGAATATAATGAACAAGAGCTGAATTTTCATCGTTTGGATTTAGGCCCTCTGCAGCATAGAAGTAATTTACACCTCTTTCAAGATTAACCACTCTGTTTGTCAGATGCTGAGATGCAAATAGAGGCTTTGATATTGGCTGCGGACCCTTGAAGAACACATCTTCAATAAGCTGTATCATGGACTCTGCTTCAGCTTGTTCAACATTTCCTGAGAAAGGCAGTGAATTTCACAAGTTAATAGATGTAAAATTAAACAACTTAAATGGCCGTTGAGAAAAGTTACCTGCTACATAGCACTCCATAAAGGACCTTGCCAGCAAAAGCGGATAGAACTTAACCAGATCATCAACTTTAAGATGTGGAAGGACTTCAAGTTCTTCATTCCAAGGCCATGTGTTGTCTTTTAGCAGTAATGAGCAGTAATACATAACCTGCTGATATGGCTGTTGGAACTTGAAATTCTGATATTGCTTTGTCACCAATTCCTATTAACAAAAGGAGATCAACAAGAAAAAAAGAGTGGCGGTTATGCTCTTGATTAGAAAATAGAAATAGATTAAAAAGGAGGAAATAAAGAGAAATATCAGTAAAATTCATGAGTTAACAATGGACCACGAAATATAAAAATCTAAGAAGGCTGGCCAACATCGTAACAGAAAACCAACATCGCAGGTCCATAATGGTGACACAAACTTCTCACATCCAGATGACCAAGAGTAAATTCTAACAAAAAGGACCCAAATAAAATTTTTAAAAAAGTGACTTGTGTAATATCCTATTTGTTTTGTTTGAATTACACTGAACGACAAAATCATTAGAAGAACTGAAGGAACAAAAGAAGGAAAATAATGGAGTTACCTAGAGAAATTTGTGTGTTACTCCTTCAATCCCAATAAAAATGACCTACTTCACTTTTTTGGTTCATCCAGGGAAAACTGAACTACTCCAAAAAAATAGTAAAATTGTCTCTTTGTATCCAAATAAATATAATTTATTTTATTTCAAGCTTTGAGGTGACATCTTTTTTACAAATTGCTCAATCTTTTTAAAAACTATTATTTTAAAAAATTGTCTAGCAAGTTCAATATAATAGTTTATTCAACTTAACAGGTCAAAAGTACATCATTATTTTAAGACAGAGAGGTCTTAAAAATCAATGGAGAATACCATAAGGATGGGATTCAAATATTTAATGAGACTCCTTATATTTAGGAACTCTTTTTAATTATGCAGCTGATTTCTTATACTCCTATGGGTCCATTTTGGCAATCTGACTTTAATTTAATTGTGCTAGTCTGCTAGAATTGTATATGTATGTGTCTGTATGCATTAGTGCGTACATGGAACAAGGATATTTACAAGTCCACACAGTAGAACTCCACTACTTACAGGTGTTATGTCCTTTGTAACCTCATAAGAACATATTAAGCAACAGGAAAGAAGCAACTGATCTTTCTACACAACATTCTTGTATGAGGTGACTGAAAAACTTGAGTATGACACATCAAGAATAAATAATCATGAATCATTAGTAAGAAGATGGTACAGTGAAGACAACTGCAAACTAAAGCTAGAGGTAGCTGGCAGACATGTTGATGCACACAATAGTATCTAAAAGCAGAATAGATAGATGCAAATAAACCAATAGATGTGACAGCAAACTTGCTCTTCAAAACACCAAATGAAGCGATAAGTGCCTGATGCAACTCTAACAATGCTTTGACAAAAGGGGAAAAAGAGTGAAATTGGGAACTTAAAATGAAGAACTTAGATATTGATTGCATGAGGAATTGGTTCAGAAATTTTATCTGTTAACTTTAAAAACATTGTTGAGAATATGAATCTCAGAATTTTCTTATAGTTATCTGCTTAAGTTATCGTTGTTCATCTAGCCAAGACTATGGCATAATAGGATCCATTATTTTAAAGCCAATTGCCAAAGAGTAACCTTTTTGCCTCAATGAGATGCATATAGAGTATGATGCATTCTTGGAGAGCCTAAATAGTTGATGTGTCGATAAGCAGCAAAAAATTGCTGATGCTCACCTTGATCACAGAGAATCTGTCTGGTTTTACTTCAAATTTCGCAATTTTTTCAACAACTGCTTCCAGTAAGACTCTCAACTTGTCATTATATCCAACCAATGTCAACTGCAGAAAAGAGAGGAAGAACAGGTGAATAAATGAAGGAAAAATGCATAGTCGTATTCAGGTAAGAGCAGAAAATGCAAGCAACTTAACAGCCATTGAAGTAGCAATATCAATTCACTTCAAGAAGACGGGATGAAGCAGCTAGTTCATCCTTAAATGACATCAAAAGATTAAATAGCTTTGAGCCAGCTAAAAGAAGCCTAACAATGTTAAAATTAACATTAGGACTTAGTATTCAGTACAGACAAGAACCTAAAATCCTTCGATGTTGGATCTGGTATTAACTCCCCTACCATATGACATATCAGCACTTTAAAGCTAAAACCTTAGAGAAACATGGTGCCCAAATACTAATACTGTGGTTTAATGGATGTAGAGACTATTTCATTAAACAAATATGGGTTTAATGGATGTAGCGAGTATTTCGTAGTGCATGGAAGAACTAAACTTGAAAAAAAGAAAAAGGTTACACACCCACAAATAAATAAATCTCTTCAAAAGTTTGTAAGATAGAGATAGGAAACAAGATGATCACCTGAAAACCACTGTTTGTTTTGCTTATATCATAATAAAGACCAGCAACTTGTGCATTATAAGCTGAAAGATGCAAAGGAAGAGATTTTGAAGAAGTGTTATATCTTGCAGAGAAAAACAAAAGCAATTGCTAAGAATATATTGGAAGTGTGAAGAAGTTAATGAATAATAATATTAACATTAAGAAGTTAAGTCCAGAGTAATTGTAGAACAGTTGCCCGGCCGTGCATAACTAGTCAATATCTTGCAGACGTACCATATTCATTCAAGTAATCCATCAATAGACGTGTAAATATCTCAGTAAGAACCTCAGCTTCTGGAGAATGTCCACCATATGGGCAACTAAAATCGATCATAACATAGGCTTTTGGAGATGAAAATGCTGTATCGGGCTTATACCATAACCTTGAATAAGGTGACTTCCGCAGCAGTATGGGAACTTTTGTCTGCTCGACAAATTATATATAAGAAAAACCAAGACCATCAGAACTATACTCCCTCAATTCTACTATATATGACGATGTTTAAATGTGTATACAGTTTAAAGGAGAAAGAAAGACTTTTGGCCCCTACCACAAGTGTCATTAAAATTTAAAATGGTTTAACTGTGCCATGATATATAGCTAAAAGAAAATGCCATTAGGAGCAAAGTGGGATGTTTAAAATTGAAGAGTTACCAAATATAAAAGGTATCATTCTTTTTGGAAGAGACTCAAAAGGAAATAGTTTCATATAAAATGGAACAGACGAAGTAATAAATAAGTTCAACATTAGCACCTTCTCGAAGACAGGCTTAAGTGATAAATCAGTTGGTATGAACACATTGGGAGCAGGGAGATGCAGCTCTTCACTGGGAGCATGCTCCATCCAGTGCTGCAAAAGTAATTGTTATGTCAGCAAATGTTTAAAAAGGAGACTATTTTGGTCTCTGCAATTAGAATATAACAAATGAATACTAATTTAATGAGAGAGTGCTGCCATCAAACCTTGATACTGTCACCACCAACTTTCTCCATAGAATATGCAGTTCCATACCATGGCTCAGTCATGCTAGTATTACCCTCAAACTTTGTCGACTCCCAGAAGATTCTGTTCAGAACAAAATTTCATTGAGGTTTTTTAATACTTTAATACTTAAAAGATTTCCCACAAAAAATTGGGGTATACTTGGAACTTGTATTTTATATTAGAGCAAAGCTAACCTGACATTGTCTGGGTTGAGTTCATTCAAGAATGACTGAATGACGCTAGGATTAAACTTTGAAGGCAAAGAGGATGCCACCAACCAATCTTCTGGAGGATAGTGCTAAGAAGTAACATCACAATTATCAGGTTGTTCAGGTATTAACTTTTAATGTCAATATTCTACGAAAAGTTCACAAGTCAAAACCGAAAAACTTAACAACCATATTCTACTGTTATCCAGGTATATATTTGTGCATATAGATGACATGTATGATGTGTATATAGTTTCTTTAACTTCAATGATAATTCATAATGCAAACTGAAACTTATTGAATTGATTGGGCAAGATCACCTTCTGTTGCTCATAAGTTCATGAAACGCAAAAATTAGAGCAGAACTCATTTAAGTTCAAGTTGAAACTGTGAGAAATGTAAAAGAATATTATTGAATTGTTGTCTCTACATTATTAGAGAGAGACCCTATTTATAGACACTTTCCAACTAGGACACTACAATACAATCCTTTTCTAAGTAGGACATTATATACTATTCCTATTATTATTCCTATTTCTATTCTAAGTAGGATTGTTTATACCTATTACTATTCTAACACTCCCCCTCAAGCTAGTGCATACAAATCATATGTATCTAGCTTGTAACAAATGTAATTAATACGAGGACCGATGAGGAGCTTGGAGAGATATGTGCAAGTTGATCACTCTACTTCACAAAATTGACAGTCAATCTCAATGTGCTAAGTCTTCTCATGAAATACTGGATTTGATGCATAATGTCGGCCAGTATCAATATGCTTAGTCTTCTCATGAAATAATGGATTTGATGCATGATGTCAGTCAATCTCAATGTGATTGGTCTTCTCATGAAATACTAAATTTGATGCATAATGTCAATAAAACACAGAGTGATAAAATTACAATTTTGAACTTCCCAAACCAAGCTTGCAAAGACTATTTCAAACTATAGAATGACTTACGTAATCGACATACAAAGCTACTAAACTCCCACTGAGCAACAAAATTAGGTGGTTGCTCCATATAGAATTCTTCACAATGCAGCGGTCGTCGAAAAGTGCTCAAAATCTAGTATAAAGTATATGGATCATGTTGGAATCAATAGATGAGTCGATATTAAACAAGAAAGTCATCGAAAAATTGGTCGGAACATGCTCATATGCCGGAGTATTAGATTTGATGGCTGAAAGTGGTCACAATCTAAAAAATAAAATTATATGGGTAGGATCAGAATGATGGCAAGACCCAACTAGAAAATAGAAATTATATAGGAAAGTTTGAATTGATGGAACGACCCTGTTGAAAAAGAGAAATAATATGGGTAGGGTCAGAATGATGGCACAACCCTAATGAAAAAGAGAAATTATATGGGTCGGATCAGAATGTTGGCACAACCCTACGCGAATCAGATTTGAGGAGTCACCAGAAAGATGAATAGAACTAGGCAAATCAAAGCTAAGGAGTCACCGAAAAGACACAGTGCTAAGCAACTCAGATATGAGAAAGTAGTTTGGAAAAATCCATGGTACTAAGCAAATTAAATATAAGAAGTACTCCGGAGAGATGCACAGTGCTACGCAAATTAAATATGCAAAAAAAGGTAGCCACCGGAAGGATGACACGGTGCTACACAAATTAAATATGAAAAAGTAGTCACCGGAAAGATCACACGATGCTACACATATGATATGAAAAAGTAGTCACCAGAATGATGACACGATGCTACACAAATCAGATATGAGAAAGTAGTCACCGGAATGATGGCACGGTGCTACACAAATCAGATATGAAAAAGTAGTTACCGGAATGATGGCACGGTGCTACACAAATTAAATATGAAAAAATAGTCACCGAAAAGATGGCACGGTGCTACATAAATACCGATGGATCTAAGTTGACACAAAACAGCCCTAGAAAGTCACCAAAAATTGACACAGTGACCTGTCTGATTGAGTTTTCTTCCCTAAATATGGAGTTCATGCGTATATCATTGGCCCTACTTTTGTTAACATGATCGTTGGCCAGACAAGCGGCATATATGGGTAATAGCCACCCGCTGCAGCGGAAGCACTTTGATTCTCTACCAATATCGTAGAGGCTCTGATACCATGTGAGAAATATATATTATTGAATTGTTGTCTCTACATTATTACAGAGAAACCCTATTTATAGAAACTACAATAGATACATTTTCCAACTAGGACACTACAGTACAATCCTTTTCTAAGTAGGACACCATATACTATTCCTATTACTATTACTATTCCTATTTCTATTCTAAGAGGATTGTATATACCTATTACTATTCTAACATAAACAAAAGTAAAATCATCTCCAAACTAACAACTTTAGACATATTCACCTAAAGATAAAAATTTATAACCAAAATACTTTTTCTTAACAACTTTAGTGTCCGGGCTAGCTTGCCGGCACCTCGACTAATTCAACATAATACCTACTACCTCCACCAACACAGGTACCAGGTAACTCTATCTACCAAGACTTGGACAAGTGGGAAAAAATCACCAAGTGCTTTTTGACTCCATGCCAAGTTGGCAAGTGCTGGTGTGCAGGAGGTAGTACATTGTTCCACATCCCTTGAGGAATGTGGAATTGGACTCTTCATAGTCTTGAAAAGTCATCATCTAATGAACTAGCTTGTGGGGTTGAGTTAGACCGAAGGTTTAACTTTTATCGGTCTGCCTTCACCTATAAGCCATTAATGACTCCCGGAAACCATCAAAACAATAACTCTAACTGCCAACTGGGTGTAAAATCTAATCCACATTAATCAACCAATTCAAAGATGGAAAAAGCATATTAAAAAATATATAGGAATTTATCTCAACAAAAAATATACATGGGAATTCAATTTCAAAAAAAAATATACATGGGAATTTGAACTGCATATACTTTTTCTTCCTTTTGTATCAATTGAGTAGTATACTTCGTGTAGATAAATTACTTCAAATAAAATAGGAACAGATGTTAAAGAATACCTGCATATTCATTGCAACATTAACCACATAATCACTTGGTCGAATCTTGTCTTGATAATGGAAGGCAGTCTCACAAATAGCTGAGAGCTTGATAGACAAATTTTAACACAAAATAAAAAAAATTAGAATAACTTAAAAAAAGGAATAAGAAGGAAGTGAGATCATTAAGAACAATAATGCATAAGAGGCAGCAAGAAAAAGAAGGCCAGGACAAAACCTGGTCATATTACATGCCAAGATTAACAAAGGAAACTAACAAAAACAAGATTGGATGATCGACCCTAATCTTATTGATAACATGCAGAATAGTGCACATGTAATGTAACACTACTCCTTTCTGGGACCAGCCCATTATGACCTCCGTTTAGAATAACATCCTCTTCCTTCTCTTTAATAAATCTAGCTACGAAAAATCTAGTTTGCTTCTACACTAGACTAGAATTGTGAAAATTTTAAGAACTTCAATTGAACTTAAAGATAGTAAGAACGAGATCCTACAGAGATGTGGTGCCATGGCCTACGCTCATATCAGATGACGGGTACAAAGTCAAAAATATGAGCTGGGAGTAGATATTTTCTGTTTCTAGCAAGAAAATATAGAGAGGCGTAGCCATTTTTGGAACCTGTCTGGTTGTGCGATTTGACCAACCAATCGAGCAGCCAGAAATAGTGGCTAGATGGGCAAGGAAGATGGTAAAGGGTACAGCCAGTAGTTTAACATCTTTGCTTCAAAGATGCTTGGCTTGTTTTCGATTTCCATCCAGGACAAAGTCAAAGAATGTACTAGAAGGACAAAGGTGGTCCAGAGAATCTTTCCTTCCTCTTGATCAACGGTTCTTCAAGAAAAGGGTGCAATGAAATGAGAAGGCAGAACAGTACAGTTAAGTTATGCATTCTCAGACTTCTTTTGGATTTATTGGAGTTTGGTTTTGTTCCAGCGCATCAGCGACATTTCTGGATCTGTGTGCTAGTAAGGCCTTAGGAATTTCCACAATAATAAAATTATTTACCTTGTCAAAAAAAAAAATCAGGCTATAAGTTCCTAGGATGGCATGATTCTAAGGGAGTGCATATGATACCTTAGGCAAATCCCACATTAGAAAGTGACAGGAAAGTGGAGTGTTATATAAAGATAAAACACAAGTTCACATGCACTGTGCTTATGGACTAGATATGACTAGGGGTGTTCGTGATTCGATTTGGATCGGTTATTGATTAAAACCAAAACCAAACCAATTTAGTCGGTTTTTTAAATTTCCAAAACCAAACCAAACCAAACGAAAAAAATAACCGCCGGTTTGGTTATTGTCGGTTTGGATCAGTTTTTCTGGTTTATTCGGTTTGAAAGTAATAATTTTTTTGAGGACGTACGTATCTCGAGATACACACAAACACCTAGTACATGGACAATCCACAAAAAAGTTATTGTTGGTTCAATTAAGCAATTAAGCAATACTAGAGTTATCATTACACGAACAAAGTGATTCAATTAAAAGAAAGTGTGACTATTTTATGTGAAGTAGGGTAGGTAAAGACCAAAATGGATTTTGATGGACTCGGACTTAGGATTGTCATAGTTGGGCTAAAGTGTTGGGCTAGAGAAAATGGTAGAGTTAAAGACTTAAGTTAATTAAAATTTAACAAAATATTTATATTTTCTTTATGAATAATATATAAATAATTATAAAATTTATATATCTAATTTATCGGTTCGGTTCGGTTATTTTTTAGTAAAACCAAAACCAAACCAAACCAAATAGTATCGGTTTTCAAATTTAAAACCAAACCTAACCAAATCAAACCAAATATCATTTTTTTAATTCAGTTTGGTTTGGATTGCGGTTCGGTTTGGTTTTTTAACCATAACCATGAACAGCCCTAGATATGACATAGCTAAAGGGCCAAACCCATGAAGTATGTTGAGCCAAAGCGAACAAAATACATGTTATGGCTTAGGTTGTGATTTATATGGTATCAAAGACGGACTTCTTCGGGGTGGCCCATGAACAGCCCTAGATATGACATAGCTAAAGGGCCAAATCCATGAAGTATGTTGAGCCAAAGCGAACAAAATACATGTTATGGCTTAGGTTGTGATTTATATGGTATCAAAGACGGACTTCTTCGGGGTGGCCAGTGGTTTGGGCTTGGGACTTCCATGTTGGAGGTCTCAAGTTCAAAACTCCTTGCCAGCGAAAGCAAGGGGCTTGCCTAGTGCAAGTTACCTCTCCTATGTGGTTTGCGAGCTATTGCATGGGAGCGGGAGTTTTACCCTGTGCGCACCCAAAGGGTAGCAGCTACGGGTTTCCCTTGTCATAAAAAAGAAAAAAAAAAAGACGGACTTCTACAGTACGATTATATGAAATCTCAGCGAAGTTAAGGCCCATGACGGCGAGCTCAGTAGGGTGGGTTAAGGAGGGAGACTATCAGTAGGGTGGGTTAAGGAGGGAGACTAACAGGTTCCTAGACTAGCAGGCTTCTGCAATGTGATCAAAAGCAAAAAGCACAAAAAAGCTCTAAGGTCCATTGGAGTTTTACGCGCAAAGCGAGCATGAGCTTTAATGAAAAAAGGCGCAAAGGGAGAAAAAATATAAATAGATAGTGTTTAGTCCAAGACTAACAATTATAAGCTTAAATGACAAATATATGAATAAGAAAATTATGATAAAATAAAATATCAATTGTTTAGTGTCACCTCTTGAGAAGAGACTCATTGGCAAGGAATAGTATGTCTTAAAACCTTGATGATGACAATGACGTGCACACTAAGCGAGGTGAAGTACTCAACACATTTTGAGTGTCGTTTCAAGGCTTAAGTGTGTATTAAGCGCACCTTTGACAACACCATTCCGAAGAAGGGGTATATATAACACCTTAGGCAATCCCACAATGAAAAAGGAAAGTGAAAGCTATATAAGATAGAGTATAAGTTCGCATGGTATGAGTGCTTTTGAATCAATGTGGTGCAACGGAAAAATCTATAAGGTTTTGTTAGGCCAAAGCAAATAATATGTATCAAGAATTAGGTTGTGAAAAATATGGTATCATAGACAAGACTACTATGGTACGATGGTGGGGCAACCCTCACTTAGAACGTTAAGTCCCTAAACGAGATACTTGTGATGCTAATGGTAGAAGGCGGGGTGACGAGAGCGGGTCAAGGAAAAATAATCACTTTCTAGGCTAGCCAACTTTTAAAAAAACAACTCATAGGCCACATTAGGAAAATTCAACATCACAACAGAAAGAGGAAAACTTAGTGTTATACAAGACATAACACAGGTTGACATGACATGCATGCTCTTGGGCTCAATGTCATACAGCCCAAAGGACAAATCAGGGAAGTATAATTGGCCAAAAAAGATAGCACATGCCATGTTTTTGGGTTGACAGACCAAACATATTATGAAAATTGGACTCACACATTATGATGGTGGGCAAACCTTAGCGAGGATGTTATATCTCGAAGAGGGTTGTATGTTACACCTAAGATAGAGGACGGTCAATTGAAGGCAAGGTCAAAGAGGCAAACTTCTAAGTTGGCAAGAATTCGGAAAAGGGGTACATATGACACTTCAGAAAAATTACACATCAGAAAAGAAATATGAAGTGTTATATAAGATAGAACACAAGTTCATATGGTACACACGCTTATGGATTTGATGTGGGTAGCCCAAGGGACAAATCCATAGGGTTTTGTTAGGTCACAGCGAACTATACATGCCATGAGCTTGGCCAATGACAAATATGAAAGCAAACATATAGCATACATTCCCAAACTAAGCAAGAGAGTTAATCAGTCCTTAAAGCTTTATGTGGATCTTAAGAGTGATTAGCCAATAGTATGATTAGTCCTACGTAAAAAGCTAAATGCATAACTCTTTTCTTGATACATCACATTTCCAACTAACAAAATGCTTAATCAAACCCAATCCTTAAGAGAAGAAGATATAAGAGTATTTCACATTCACTATAGACGTCCTCCTTAGCACCATATATCCACCAACAAAGGGTAAGAAAAGGCAAGACATAATTAAAAGCCACCTAAAGAAAGAAAATACAATACCAAATTTGTTCTTTCCCTCAATTTTAAGAATGAAAAAGAAAAGGAAAATAAGTATACCAAGAGAATTAAAGATTGCTTGGGGAAAAAAGAGCGTAAAGGTCACATATAAATAACCCATCTCCATGAATCCTGATGAGGGCTTGTATAATAACTCCACATCTTTGGAACTCCCCCAACTCCCAATCTCATAGATTTCTCCTAAAGCTAAGATCCCAAAGTACTCCCCCCCCTGCACCCTTCGAATTTGTTGGACTGTCAACTCACTCTGAATTCAAAACTACACATTAGGAAATAATACCCTCAAAGTATCTTCCCCACGTCATTTATGCTTCCAAAAAAGCTAATTTTTCTCCAATTCACTACCCTAAAAGTAATATGACTATTAAAATCCTCCCATCCCTTCATGATACTCGTCCGCGTGATGCACCCAATGGGATCATGATAGATCTAGTCCAGCCCCCCTATCATAGTATCATACTTCTCTACTCTACTACTACCTCCCTCCATATGGCGTGCTCCTACCCTCCAAATTTCAATAACCATTTCCCTATAGAGCTTCAAGTACTCTTTAAGAGTTTTCACAACTAAAACAAAAAACAAAAACTTCTTTTCAAATTAATGGGGATTGACAATGATGTCTACCTTTGTATTAATGTTAATTGAATGAAATGGAGACTCGCATCTGGAGTCTTGTGTGATAAGAATGTGCCACCAAAACTTAAAGGCAAGATCTACAAAGTGGTGCTTAGAACTACTATGTTGTAAGGAGCGGAGTGTTGGCTAGTCAAGAAGAGGACAAAAGTCTCACGTTTAGAAGATGAAAGTTGCAAAAGTATGAATGTTGGGATGGATGTGTAGACATACTAGGAGCAATAGGATTAAAAATGTAAATATTCGGAACAAGGTGGAGCGGCCTCGGTGGAGGACAAGATGCGTTAAGCGAGACTGAGATGGTTCAGGCATGTGAAAAAATGCACATGAATGCCCCAATGAAGAGGTATGAGAGATTGGCTATGGATGGTTTCAGGAGAGGTGAGATGATTAGATAGGAGATAGTGCATTTTACTGGGGACATGACCTGTTATAGGAGGTTGTGGAGGACACAAACTAAGGTAGAAGGTTAGTAGGTAGTAGAGCATTGTCTCGTTTATCCTTACAAACTAGTAGGCGCAGATTTACTCGTACGATTATCATATAATTTTGTAGTTATTATTCTATTTTTTTCAGAATGTTTTGTCATGCTTTCTAAGTATTTTGCTATGGCTACTTCACTTCCGCTGTTTCTTTTTTCCAACCTGCTTTAAATGTTTTTCCTTGAGTCGAGGGTTAATCGGAAACAACCACTCTCCCTCCAAGGTAGGGGTAAGGTCTGCGTACACTCTACCCTCCCCAGACCCCACTTTAGAGAATTACGTTGGTATGTTGTTATTGTTGTTCTTTTCAAATTAAGGATTCTTATATACACTAAATGTATGTAAGGTCAAAACTTATTCATCAAATCATCTATTAGAAATACACATCATTGGTGTTAGTAGATGCAAATGACATATAATACAGTCATGAAAAATTAGTGGTGTTGCCTGGGATGCATGAGGATGCAATTGACGATACCTCTTCAAATATCCATTTGGAGGCACCAGCTTGTTGTAGGAGATGAATATATTTGAATAGCAGACCCATAATGTCTTCAAAATGATCTGGAAATAAACAATGGACATAAACATCAATATCCCACATAAAGTTCCGGAAAGTTCACATCTTTAGCTTCATTCAAGAAAAACTACTTTTAGTGGAAGGGAAAATAGGGGTTTGGTAACATATTAAGGTTCAACACAGAAAAACAAGTACCTTGCCCAGCATCAGTCAAATCAATAGCCACTTTGAAGAAAGAGAACTCATTAGTCCAGTCCGATTCACCAGCAGATAAACTTGTAGCCCATCCTGTAACAACCAAATATAAGTACCTTTCTGGATATTAAAAAATAGTTTGAGAAGAGCACTTTCAGGCACTTGAAGAACTATAATAGCATTGTCAGGGATAACATGTATCCAATGCAAGATGCAAAAAAAATGGACTAAAGTCACAAAAATAATATGGCATTTTAGCATCTTAACAAACACATTGATTTCATCATTCCAGCATATGTGAAACCACATCTTATCATTCATTGATCAGATAAAAATAATTTCCATGAACTGTTATACACATGTTCTCTCACAATTGTCCTAAATTAGATAGTTGGTTCTAATAAGTAAATATGAAGGACTTAACATTGACTTCAAGCAAGTAGGAACACATATAGCAACTACCATGTCAGCAACTCAAGGATGAGACAAGTTATAAGTGTACAGGATGTCATCATGTTTGCAAAGTGGCAGACGAACCTTATTATCAAAATTAGAACTTCCTACTGTGGGAATTTTCTTGGACAGAAGAGATTCCGCCTCAAGGATGCTGCCTAGGGAATCCTAATATTTCAAACATGCTATGGGTCAATAAAAGGATGTGACAAATTTATACCGATAATATCACATTTCTCTTTCCAAATTTCAAGAATGGGGAAGGATGAATTGGAGCCAGGAAATGAATGACGTAAGGATAGGGTAGAGAAAGGGCATAAAATAATTAATTGAGAACCCACCCAACTTTTTCAAGACATAAAACAATGATCCTTCTCCTTCATGGCCAATCAAGTGGCCCAGGTACCTACAAGGCCCTTCCTTGTAGTGGTGTATGCCTGGAGTTATAGGCCATATGATTTTCAACTTGTGACCTTGTTTTATTGGAACAGCTCGAACAAGAATCTGAGAAAAAAGACATAACCAATATGACTATTAAATGGACAATAAAATAATAAATTCATGTGGACTATTTGGAGAGAACAGATGAGAGCATGGAGGAATTGAAAATCACTGAACAAGTAGATTCAGCAACCAACAGGCATCATGAACAAATCACTTGTTGAAATTCAACAGCTCAATCGAAAGAAGTCTGTTCAAATACAGTCCACAACCAAAAGAAAAGGAAAGGTGACGCATCTGTGTTTTACAACTTGATACCTGGAGATGTTCCGTGGTGCAAGGCTGTCCAGTAAAATGAATTTGATTACGATCTATGTTCCGGATGTCCTGGAACTTACCCCGCACCAACTGCTCAACTTTATCAAGACTATCTGAATTATAATTATACAGGTAAATTGTTAATTTGGGCCACCAGCAATATATTTGCAACAATTATCCATGCCTTCTGTTAAAAAAGACTGTCCAAACCTTTTGAATAGACGACCAAGTGCATGAGATTGGCTGAATAATTTTCAGAATAAAATTTCAGAAGCTCCTGTCTTGTATCTATGCCTCTTTCTTTTGGTCTCACCTCTAATGTATCCCAGCTGCCTACACACATGATGAGTGATGTGATCATTTCTTTTTCTTGGGGCAAGTAAAACTATAATATGGTCATTTTTCTATGTCAGAGAGGATAGGACCGTTTGCATTACAGATATCACAAACAAAAAAGTAATAACATCATAGTGCTAAGATCTTTTGTGATATGAGCATGATGAAAGAATCCAGTATGCTTAACTCAAAATTGAATTTTCAAGGAAAATAAAAGGAAACTAAAAGGAAGTATGGTTGACACGTTAAAAATGTGGCATCAAAAGTGTTCCAAGGGTGTCAAGAGCTCATGTTACTTCAAAGAGGAATGATGATGAGGGTGTCAACAGCTCGTATTACTGTGATCAATTCCTGTGGCTTTATGATGTGCTTTCTCCATCTTGGAGAGAAAAACTGCAGGTTTTATTTCATGAAGGAGAAACTTTCTGATAGGATTTTGTTCAATGCATTGTAAACCAGTCATATTTCTACACGTATCGTAGTAGACAATCAGAAAGCAGATATTGAACAATCAAAACCCAGATATAATCATACAAAACACATGATAAGGATATGCATCACAGCAAGCTGGGCAAACCTGTGCTGAATTTATGGTATGGATGATTTTCCGCGCTTAGATGTTTTTGAAGCTGCACAAAGTAGTATTTGAAAGTTACAACTTCTTCAACAAAGAAAACATTTGCAAAAGAATAATCCAGATAACTTTGACATCGTGGGACTTCTACTTTCTGGAAGGAATTTTATTTTATAGCAGCACTAAGATAGTGCTGACAAAATTACAATAGAGCTAGACCAACTTCTAATAAAACTATAGGGAGTCAATCATATCCAAAATGTCATCATACATGTTAACAGAATTCAGCCTACAAAAAAATAAAGATTTTGAAGAAATGTACTTAGCGCGGAGTATATGATCCTTTACTCCAACAAAACATCTGGAACTATATCAATCCATTTTAGTACATAATGCAAAGCCGAACTGTTCCCCGGACTACTCTCTATTCTCTACTCTCTTGTCTTATTTATCCTTCGACTCCGCCAGCGGCATTTAAACTCCTTGGTATAGTCCATCATATACCAAACAAGTTCAGAAACATACTTCAAAGATTCCAAGTCAGGTAACCATATAGAAACAGATGGTTCACTGATTCTGCCGAAGATTTACAGAACTAACACCTGTTACATACTGTACTCTCTTCTTGTAGAAATTCTTGAGTTAGGCATGCATTTTGTAATGCTGTCCATCCAATGCCATAGCAATTTGGAGGGGTTTTGTTCTCCATATTATTTTCCAGGCCACAGTGTTTCATTCATAGAATTTGAAACTTCCAGCAATCTAAAAAACAAGATTTAACAGAGAATCATCCATCTGCCTTGGCTGTCCATCAGAAAGTATCTGCCATGTCATCTTGGGACTCTACTGTTTCCAACTTGTCAAACAACAGATTAAACTCTTATCTATTTTCCAATCAGAAAAATCCTTCTGAATTGCTTATTCCAACCACTTTACATCTGTTTTTGCTGCATAACATTCTTTATTTTGCACATTGTTGAATAAATTAGGGTATATCACCTTCAATGCATAGTTCTCAAGCCATTTATCTAACCAAAATCTGATTCTTTCTGCCATTTCCAGTTGAGTCTGGCATGATTCTGGAATTCTTCCCACGTGGCTCTTATTTGTATCCAGACAGAAACCCTATTCGAGCATGTCACCGATTTTACACCGCCCACAGATTCAGTTTAACATCATGAGACTTCCAATCTCTAGATAAGGAAATTCCCATTATTGTTGTCAAAAGATGTAGTGCTCCTTACTACTTTACTTTATAAAAAAAAAAAAACATTGCTCCTTATTCTTTTCTATATCAAAGCGAGAATGCACCTACATGAAAAAGTAGCCACTTTTACTCTTTTTCCTTAAAAAAATAAATGCAAGTCTAGAGGTCAAAATCTCCTAAAGAACATAGAAATTCCTACAAAAAGATCAAGTGATTTGACAAAGGTTGAACAAATTTGAGGGCAAAAATAAGAACCGCTCTTCTTCTTTGTTTATTAGCCCAAGAAATATTCATGGCATTGCTCCTGGAATTTATGTAAGTATCTTGGAATCAAACAGTTTCATTTAGTGCAAAAGTTGGTGAATGATTTCAAAGACATTTCTCTATAAAAAATCTCATGGTATGCTTGTTGTCTTTATCGGACTCTCACCTTTTTTTGATTTGGCTTGGTTTTTCTTTTTCTTTTTTTTTGTTTCCCCCTCGGTATTTGGTACCGCTTTGGGACCCGATTAATCCAGATTTGCGTTGGGAAGTCCCACTTTGGGGATAAAGCGCTCCATACCAAAGGAAACTCCGCTCCCAGAGCTCGTACCCGAAACATCATGGTTAATGATGGAGTAGTACCTCCACTCCACCAAACAACCTCTTGTGGTCTCATCATTATTACATAGAAAAAGAATCTTCTCAAACTATTATCTCTCTTGAATCGCTTTCTTTTTGTTTTTATTTAGTCGGCAAATGGGATGGGGATTCTCCAAGAACGAAGGAAGATGAAAGTCATATACCTGGTTCATTCTCCAAGGATCAGAGAGTAGATTCTTCTGGTGTTCTGTATGGGTAAAAAAGATATATGTGACAATGAAATTACTATGAACATGCACAGGTGCAAAATCAAAAGATATGCAAAAAATCAGGAATACTAACCAGAATCAACAGCTTTAATTTCTCGAGTGGTAGCATCTGCTGACATCAATGGTTTGATAAAGAACTGGGCAAATCTGGAAAAGAAAACCACAAAATTAAGCCGTGGCATTTTTAAAAATATTAACATGATACTTAACGACGGAAATTAAAATAATTTACCTGTCCAATGCTTCTTCGAAACCGTCAGCATTTACTTCAAAATAGTAATTGGTATCCTCAGAAGATGTAAAAGCATTTGTACTACCTCCATTCTAATCAGGAAACAAGAAAGGGACTTGTAAAATACAACTGTTTTTTTGAATCAATAGGAAAATAAGGAATGTACAAAAGCAATAAAAAAACTTAAAGAAACAGCGAATTCGGAGTTGTTACCTCTGTGATGTACTTTGAATAACTATCCTCTACAGGATACTTCTCACTTGCATAAAACAACATATGCTCTGGCATATAACAGGAAAACAGCCAAATCAAAAAGTAAAAAAGACAGTTGATAACAAATGATGCAAGGAAGGCAACAGAAACCACCAACAAGAGAATCAGAGGTAAGAGTTGCACACTAGCACACTCTGGCAGTTCCTAAAGCCAATAAAAAGAGGATTTAGTGCTTGCTAGCTTTATACTAATACAGATTCTCTATGTAGATGATTCACTGTACAAGTTTGTTTCAATTGACGCAATTTCATCATATTCTTAATTGAACAAGACTATCTTTAAGGGCTATAGATGTGCATATGCCTGCATAGAAGGGACAATCAGATAGACCCCAAAAAACGAAGTAATTAAGAGTGACA
This sequence comes from Solanum tuberosum, assembly GCF_000226075.1. Classification (NCBI taxonomy): domain Eukaryota; kingdom Viridiplantae; phylum Streptophyta; class Magnoliopsida; order Solanales; family Solanaceae; genus Solanum; species Solanum tuberosum. The sequence continues at coordinate 709,833 of NW_006239043.1, forward strand.
ATTAAGAGATGCGTTATTTTCCTTATAGTAAGATTTACAATGTTTAAGCACAAATGAAATCATATCATCTACAACTAATTAAGAACACTGGACCCTACCTAATACAATCCAACTGTATAGATCCCATCAGAAACTATTACGCTTTACTTGCTCAAGTTGGATTCAAAGAACTGATCCTCCACTTGTGACACATGTCTAAACCACCGACAACCATCAGTATTTTGGAATAGCACTTCCCGATACCATCTCATTGCATCCCCCACTTATAACACATGGCTAATCCACCAACAACCATCAGTATTTTGCAATAGCACTTCCTAATACCATTTCATTGCATCTAACTATTTTTAGTTGGAAACATGGTCTTTTACAACCTAAATTTAGAAGTTCAAAAATTCCCAAAACTTTTTTGAACACAATACATACTCCAGTAATACTGAACCATGAAACTGACACAAAAAAACAACAACAACATGCCCAGTAGAATCCCACAACTGGGTTCTGAGGAGGGTAGAGTGTATGTAGATACCTCGTAGAAGTGGAGAGGCTATTTCCAAAAGACCCCCAGCTCAAGTGTAGTAAATCCAATCCAAGTACAAAGCAGATGAAAACAATGAAGAAAACATAACAACTAACCCGATGAATCAACACTAGTGCGATAATTGAAACACAGTTAACTACAGACGATACGAGATATCAAAAGTAAGAACTACAATAATACCAAGTGATAATAGGTACAAAAAGCCAAAGACTATATGGAAAGGCTAGTAATGTGACAACCCCTAACTACCTATTAACCGTCTACCCTTAACTACAACCTCCAAACCTTCCTATCTAAGTCCATGTCTTCGATAAGCTGAAGATACATCATATCTTGTCCATCACCTCTCCCCAATACTTCTTCGGCCTACCTCTACCTTTCCTCAGTCCCACTATATCCCGCCTCTCACACCTCCTCGCTGGGGCATCTGCGAATCACCTCTTCACATGCCCAAACCGCCTCAGACTCCCCTCCTTCATCTTGTCCATCACGGATGTCACTCCTACTTTATCCCGGATATCCACATTCTTAGTCCTATCATTCCTAGTATGCCCGCACAAAAAAATTGAAATTCATATTAAAATTATGATTTTTATCCTCAGCCAAGTTTAAACAATATTGCTGTAAGAATAACAATCTAGAGTGTTATCTAAAATTCAAATGAAATTGCAGTAAAACAACACTTCTTCTTTTTGAATGACAAGGAAGCCCGTAGCTGCTACCCTTTGGGGCATGGTAAGCCTCGCTCCTGTGCAATAGCTCACAAACCACACAGGAGAGGTAAACCACACTAGGCAAGCCCCGAGCGAAGAGCTCAACCCAGAACGGCAACCCCCTGCTGTCACAGTACAGTAAAACTACTCTTTTGACTCAAAATTAAGGATAAGTATAAGGCAAAACAAGAGACTCAATGAAGCCACATAAAGAATGAACCTGTTTTGCAACAAAGAAATCATACCAAGAAAATGGGCAAGGCCTTCAAGTCCCTCAGGATCACTAAAAGCACCAACACACACATTCATTGAAGCTGCACACTGATACACGTACCCACAAAAACAAACAAAAAATGAGAGAATTATTTCACTTCTAATGAAACCAAATAATTCAAGTAAACCCATATAAAATCAATTCCAAAAAACATGGAAAAACATAAAAGCAACAAACCAAATCAGTTTCTTCAAACACCCAAAACAAACAAGCATGAGATTGATTCATTTTTAGCAAAACCAAATAAATTAAAGCAACCCCACATAAAAAGAACTCAAAAAACACATAAAAATACAAAACAAATCAATAAAAATTACTTTCCCATTTCTTCAAATACCCAAAACAAAAAAACATGAGATTGATTCATTTTTAGCAAAACCAAACAATTTAAACCAACCCCACATAAAAAGAACTCAAAAAACACATAAAAATACAACATAAATCAATAAAAGTTACAAACTTTATCAGTTTCTGGGTCACTGATGAGAAGGATTTCAAGATTATTTTGAAGAACAATTCTTCTGTAATCCCTTTTATCAATTCGAGGCTTCACTATCTCTACTGCCATATTTTCTTCCTTTTTACCAACTGCCATTTGTTCTTGAAAAACCCCAAATTCTGATTTTGCGAAGACTTAGATGAATGAACTTATTATATATAGAGTCAATAGGAAGCGAGGCTGCTACTCTTAGTTAGGGGTGTTCATGGTTTGGATAAAAACCGATCCAAACCGAAAAACCAAATCAAACCGATAAAATAAAATCGATTTTATTTGGATTTGGTTTGGTTTGGTTTTAGATTTTTGAAAACCGATAGTATTTGGTTTGGTTATGGTTTTATTCGAAAAAAACCGAAGAAATAACCGAACCGAATCGATGAATTATATACATATATTTTATTAATATACATACTTAATATATTATTTTTATAAACAATTTTAAAGATCTTATACATATTTTCATTAAATTTCTTTATAATTTACTTATTGAAAGCAAAAATGCCCAAGATGAAACATTTATCTTATTGATTTCATGTATATGAGTGTCTATGACAATTTTTTGTGGGACTGAAAATGTTATTGTCTCTTCCTTCTAGGCCAATATAGTGAATTTTAAAGCTTTATTGATAGTAAATTTAGTGATTGAAAGTTTACTAATTTAAGTCATTCTAACTATTTTTCGTTTTGAATGGATTGTTGTCACTTTTTTCACATTTTAAATGAATTGTTTCTTTTATTTTTGTGTATGGTTAATAACCGAATAACCGAATCAAACCAAACCGAAACCGATAATAACCAAACCGATAAATGTATATTGTATTTGGTTTGGTTTGGTTTTGATAATTTTAAAACCGATCAAGTTGGTTTGGTTTTGGTTTTGACCAATAACCGATCCAAACCAACCCGTGAACACCCCTACTCTTAGTTGTACATTTGCGATATTTCATAGTACTTTCCGGTTTGCCATTTTCTTGTGGTTCGAAATTCAACAATGTTTTTATATGGAGTAATATTTTAACTTTGTTCGACTTTTCCACATAAAAACATGTAAAAATTAGGCAAATGACATAGTATAGGAAAGAAATTACTTTCTTTCCCTACTCTTTTATTAATTATCAAAAAATTCTTTTTTAGTGTTTTTCGAATACATAATATAGCAGCGTGGATACTTTAATTAATAATGGGCTGATACTTAAATTATTAAGTTGTTATTATCAGTTTAATGCGTTAAATAAGAGATTAAAAACTGAAATTATAATTAAAACATAAATTATAATTGACTCCCACAAATTACGCTTATGTTTCTTCCTTCAACCAATCAATCGTTCATAATCCTCTAACTGAATTATATTTTTTTAATTTCAAATTATGAAACGTTCTCCCTGTTCTTCGAAAAAACAGTAAAAGTTTTATTCAAACAAATTTGGAACACTATTTTGTGAAGATTCGGCATGAATATTTCGATCTTGTTAAGGCATTCTGGATCATGGGAAAGCGATGTTAGATACGAACGATACATAAGTGATGGTATAGTGGTTTGTGAAAATATTTCATTTGTGAATCTTATTTCAGCAATTACAGCTGAATTGGGTATTGATGAATGGAAAAAAAAACATCGAGGTCAGATACGTTATTGAAGGAAATTCGTCTCCATTGTGTATTCAGAATGATATGGGGGTGAAATTGTACATAGAAATTAAGAAACATGAGGTGGGATTCGGTATGTATCCTCTATGCATTGATACCTCAGATAAAAGTGATGAAGAGATACAAAATTTTGATGCAACAACAGGTGCAATCGTGTGTGTTGAGGGTGGAAAAAGCGATGCAAAGGCTCTAATCATTGTTGAATCAAAAATTGGTGATTCATATTACATACCAGAAATGGAGGTGAAGAATTATATATCAGATACAAATATTTATGTTGTTGAAGTGAAACAAATGTACAAGGATAAGGCAACTCTAAAGGCTGTAATGGAAAAATACAAAATAAAGAATAGCTTCAATTTTAAGGTTAAAAGATCTAATAACAAAAGGTATGTGATAAAATTATCTGATAATTTTCTTCATTTTTTTATAGTGTTTGTTAATATGTTTACCATGATACACTGATAACATGTGTTACGTGCCGTCGTAGGTGTTACGTATCATGTTCGTTTTGAATTTCTTATGGTTATTTATGTATAAATTGAGAATGGTAGATGAAAAATGATTAGTTTGAAAATTGTGATCAATGGATACAATAAATTATCATATTTAGTGAATTTTGAATTGGGTATCAAATTTGCATCTGAACATGATTGAATGTGTACTCATTAAACTTTCTGGTATAATAATATATTTTGTGTTGTTCTTCTATTTTTATTTATGTATTAGTACATTAAACCTGATCAAGTAACAAATATATATGGTGTAATTGCAGCTACGTATTAGTCTGTTATTCAGATGATTGTTGTTGGAAATTGAAGGCCTCTGTTAGGAAAAATGCAGATATATTCAAAGTTAGATACTTTAATAGTGAACATACATGTCCATTGAGGGATAGGGTATTAAGTAAGGTACAAGCTACTATTAGGTTTGTTAGTGGTGTGACAGCTCCAATATTGGGGAATCATAAAAGGAAACATACTCCCAACGATATAATTGTTGATATTAGGGCACTCTATGGAGTTGAAATTTCTTACCAGCAAGCATAGAGGTCTAAAGAGCGAGCATTGGAAATGATCAGGGGTAATCCTGCTGATAGATATAAACAGATGCCAAGATACATATATATGCTGGAAACTGTGTATCCAAATTCATATATAAGGATGCACAAGTCGGAAAAAATGAGTTTATGTATCTATTCATATCATTAAGGCCAATGATGAGAGGGTTTGAATTCTGTAGGCCTGTTGTTGTTGTTGATGCTTCACATCTTAGCGGAGCTTACCGAGGGACATTTGTATCGGCAAGTACACTCGATGGGGCAGGTATATTATGTTGTTTATGAATTTATTTATTTTTTGAAGTAATTTTAATATTCTGCAATATCTAGAATAATTTTGAACTAGAACGTATATGATACTAAATAACTTCATATCATTAAGGACAATGATGAGAGGGTTTGAGTTTTGAAAATTAATGTTTTGTGTTTCTATGTTAGGTTGCATATTGCCTTTAGCTTATGGAATTGTTGACACGGAAAATTATTGTTCATGGACATGGTTCTTTCAACAGTTTAAAAATGCATCAAGAGAGATAAAATGTGTGTTGTATCTGACAGAAATGAAAGCATAAAGAAGGGTGTAAGTATTGTTTTCCAAATGTTCCTCATTTTGCATGCATATGGCACCTCTGGAAAAATGTTTGTTCAAACTTTAGGAGAAGCAGGTCCATACTAAGTGATCTGTTTTATTCAATGGCAAAGGCTTATAGAAAAAAGGGTTTTGAAAATTGATGGCTAAATTGGAAAAATGATGGCAGAGTAAAGGAGTATCTTCAAGATGTTGGGTATGAGAGGTGGTCTAGGTCTCATGCAACAGTGAACCGGGGAAAAATGATGACTTCAAATATAGCTGAATGTATCAATGGTTGCCTTGTTGATGCACGACAACTACCTGTTATAGACTTTCTGGAAGAAGCTAGAATTCTATTTGGTTCTTGGAATTGCAAAAATGGAGAAATAGCATCTTATACAAAGGAAACATTAGGGAGGAAATTTGAAGAAATATTGATTATAAACGCTTCAAAATGTGCAACAATGAAGGTACATATTTATCTTACAAGTATTATGTATCTAACTTTACTTCTAATTATATTGTTGTGTATACCAAATGAAAAAACATGTGATATATCTATAATTTGTAAACAATTGCAGGTTGTTGCATCTTCTGAGTTTATTTTTTCAGTGTATGAAGGTGGGATAAGATACATTGTTTGTCTTGAGAGAAAACTTTGTTCATGTGGTAGATTTCAACATGACGAGATACCTTATGCGCATGCAATGGCCGTTTTGAAGAAGAAGATTATTAAAGATGTACACCCCTACTACTCTGATTACTATAAACATGATGCATTAACAAATACTTATGCAGTTCCAATGGAACCAATGCCAAACAAAAATGATTGGACAGCTCCGGAATGTGTTTTGAAAGAAGTCGTCTTGCCACTAAGATACAAAAAAATGCCTAGTAGACCAAGAAAAAAGAGGAAGAAAAATCCTGACGAAAAGCTAAGCACAAAAATGAATTGTTGTGGACGTTGTGGACAAGAAGGTCACAATATAAAAACATGTACTTTCTTTCCAAAAGATTCTTGATGATTACTTTTTAAGGATTTTCTTGCTTCATGTATACTAATTTTCTGGATATTTTGAATATGCTAATAAGATATTATCATTTGGTATGATTTTAACTTTATCTAAATGTTACAAGAGACAAACTGTTGTTTGATACTAAATATATTGCGATAAGCTGTTTTATACCTAGTGCATAACAGATTGTATCATGTGTTGTGGTATCTAACAACTAAGTTATGTGATAAGTTATTTAGTATCATAGTTCAAAATATATTTTGGATAAAATGTGTATCATATAAGTAATAATTATTTGGATTTTTTGTATCTGATACACAATAGGATATTACCTTTATATCTTTATATAAAAATTTGTTGATTTTTTTTATTTAAAGCAATGTTACAAGATTCAACATGTTAAATGACACTAAATATATTGAAACTTAATTGTTTTTGTACCAATTGTAACATATTATTGATAGTAAATGTGTATCATATACATAATAATTGAATGGATATTGTGTATCTAAAAATAATATGTTATCATAATTTGTGATTTGCATCAAGGCTACCACATGTTTTAATAGATACTAAATAAATTGAAAATTAGTTGTGGACCCAATTATGGAATATATAGTATCATATATTATGTATCTGATAGTTATATTGTAGCGGCAGTATTGGTGTATAAGATACATAAATTGGAAAAATATTAAAATTGGAATACAATTTTTGACAAAAACAGTCTTCAAATTAATAATTACTTAGAAAAACAGTGTTGGAAAGGAAGGAATATTACAAAATACTAATTAATCGTATCTTCAGCACAATACTAAAACATAATTATTCTATATTAATCAGTCCACCTTCTGCTGGTATAGTGTAGAAACTCTTCGGCCTTGTAGGATCATCGTTATCGCTAACATATCCCGCCTTGAACTTGTCCACACCATACTTCCATAACAGTATTGCATATCTATTGCGAAGATAGTCACTCCGAAAACTTATAGATGGAATGCTGATTTCATCGCTCAAATATTCAGCAAAATCAGCTACATACATTCCACAATCACTGCAAACAAAAAGTAGATACAATTAAAAAAGTGAATTAAATATGTAAGTAAACAAGTTATTTTACAATACTAACAGGCTATCGCTTTGTTGTTGCATAATGTCTTGAGCATATTCCACCTCAAACGACTGTTGTGGACCCAACAGTTCACCATTTTCCTTGTCTTTGTACGCCTCCATTGATGCCCAATCAGTTCTCCCCGTTTTATCAAAGAACCCACTATCATGAAGATAGTTTGGAAGCATTACAGACAACTTCTTTATCTCTTCTGCATAAACTTTTTTCCTTGATCTCATAGACGAGTCATACACTCGTATTAACCTTTCCTTTAAAACAACCACAGCCAACACCCAATGAAAATCTTCGCCACAATTAATCGGAATATAAACCTCATCTACTAGATGCCATGGTAAAGTAGCTGGGATCGAAAACCCACTTATGATGTCTTTGATAGACCTTTCATAAGCAGATACCGTAACACCACGATCAATATGTTCCTGTGTACTAAAAGTATCATCTGCAGGAGAGCAATGATACCTCTTGTATACAATGTCGATATATGACTTGAACAAACAGTTGACCGTAGTGTATAAGTACTGATCCATGCTTCTTAATTTTGACCTCTTACTTAGTAAAAAATTACATCTATGTGCTGTAAAATAAGAAAAAAAACATATTATATAATCAGCACAATCTGAAACAAAAATGATACATAGAAGAAAAAGAAAAACAAATCAATAATCTGATACTTTATTTTAAATTAAACATGTTACATTTGTATCATATACATAATTTGGATGCTTAATGTACCTGATCAGTCCAGCATTTCATTGGATATGACATAGTATAAAACCAGTTCTTGTCAGCAGGACATGCGACAACAAAATCCATATGGTCAAAACCAAATAGAGCAGATTTGCCTCTATATTTGTCCTCAAATGGTTTTCTATAAGAATGATTAAAGTCGAAATGAATATAATATTAATTTTAAAAAATTATTATAAAGATACATTAATAAGAAAAACTTACTTATTCACATGTGTTCTGAGGAGTCCCTTTTGTATCCACTCTAAGAACTCTTGCATTAAACCTGACGAGAGTTGATATGTGATACGACAATCTTCAAATGGAGTGTATGGGCGGATGTCATCGTCTATTGTCTCATTGCCCTTATCACTTGATCCAAAAGAATTCACATAGGGAGACTGCAAAACCTTTGAAGGCATTCTGTTACGATGAGCTGGAGTTTTTATATTTGTATTCGGTGCAGGCTCATCTCCTGGAAGTTGGGTGGGTATTTGGCTGTCAGATAGAAAATCATCATTTTCGGTTAGGTGGAGTACACTTAGAGGTTTGACATTAATTGGCTGGTTTGGAAGTCTATATACAAGTGCATCTACAGCTAATTCGGTTCCGGACGAAATGGAGGCCGATGTGGTAGAATCCTATATGATGTCAAGTAAATAACAAAAATATTACAATTTTCATAAAAAAAAATAATGCCACATCAGGGAACTGTTTGCATTTTCCAGTAACAAATTACAACCATACCGATGTATTAACAACTGCTGAATTTGAAGCATGTTTTTCGAATTCTTGTTGAATTGTATCTGCACCATCATCCTAATAAAGAGAATATCAGATACTATTATGTTTTTTTTCAAAAATAATTAATGTATAATAATAAAAACACTTTTCACTTACTACTTTCTTATCATGAATAATCACATTTACCGAAGGATCATTATAGAGTGTTGTGGGTAGAAGCACACTTGACTCTTGCATTACTTGTTCCTTAATGGATGTATCATACTTCTGTGTTTGTACATTTATATGTGCAAGATAAAACAATTAAAGTATAATACAAAATAAAGTATCTGGCAATGTTAGAATAGTAATGTGCATGATACAAAAAATATAGATATAGTATCATATACATTATTAATGTGTACAATACATTCAGTGATACACAAATTAGCAACATATATTTCATAAATTAAAGTATCAACCATTAAACATGCTATATTCTTAAACTATTTAAAGGATTGAAACACATAATAATGCATGTTTAATTAAATTAAGTATCAGATACATACACAACCTTTTTGAACAGTGTCTTCAGAAACCTTTTCTTTTCCAACCTCCACAGCAGGTTCATCGACATCATCAACAGTTGCAAAATCAATATACCATAAAGTTGAGAAGTACAGTATCATATACATTATTAATGTGTAAAGTGTAAAGTACAGTCAGTGATACACAAATTAGCAACATATATTTCATAAATTAAAGTATCAACCATTAACCATGATATATTCTTAAACTATTTAAGGGATTGAAACACATGATAAATTAAAGTATCAACCATTAACCATGATATACTTACACACCTTTTGAACAGTGTGATCAGAAACCTTTTATTTTTCAACATCCACAGCAGGTTTAACAACATCATAAACAGTTGCAAAATCCATTTGTATGGGTGAAATGGTTTGTTGATCGAATTTATCAGACTTGGGTTGTGAATCAACACCACATTTCTCTACAGAATCATCCATCATGTGTGACGATGAAACGCCTTCAATATCCTTCATGATCCAAATAATCAGTATACCATAAAATTGAGAAGGAAACCAGAAAATCAAAATACAACCTTTTCAGTTTTGTTATCTTTCGCGCCAACCGCTTTCAACAATTCAAACTGATTGTTTTTTATTAACTCCTCAAGTGCTCCAATTTTATTTTCAAGAGCTCCAAATTTGTTGTCAACCTGTACTTAAATTAAGCATATAAAATGGATTTAATAATGAATAAACAATCGTTTAAATCTAATGTTTACTTACATAACCCTTCATGTACATCTTCAGATCCTCCATTCCTGCACTGTCAAAAGTTGTTCTTCCAGGGAATGTATTATGAGGAACACTAGATACATTATCAACTTGTTTTGGTTCTGAACTTGGAGATTGAAATGACTGCTTTGGTTGCTCATGTGGTTGTGTGAGGTGGGACAAATTATATTTATGTGGATGTACAACCTTTATTCTTTTGCGGGGTGGGGTAGATCCTGAGCTAAGTACTCGAGTTGATCTCCTCAACAATTGATCCGGAGGTTTAGATGAGAAGTCTTCAAAACCAGGAACCTCCTCCGGTTGCACCTCCTCGTTATTAACAATTGGTGAATCTGGTCGAGTTGAAGGTACATGGTTGTTATCCGGTAAATCAAGTGATCTGATTTCCTCAGGAGTTGGTTGTATGTTAGAACAGTCAATCTATAGAAACAAATAGTAAAACAACATTAAAATCAAATTAATAGTGTATCGCAAACTTAAAAAAATGAAGTAAAAATGTTGTTATGTAGTAATTACCTCAGTAAAGATGGTATCCATGAACATCTCAAATTTGGGCTTTGGAGCAACAACTTGCCAATTGCACATCCTTGGTATACCATTTCCTTCTTTAACGGCTATCTCGTTATTTAGTACAGACGCACATTCATATATCCAGACATTCAATGCGTATGAGAGTCCATTCAAACGATACATTTTTTTGGTGGGTGTATACTCTTGTCTAAAAGATTTCATTAACTTTGTAAAAGCCACTTGTCCCCACGGGTACTGTTCATAGCTACCATCTTCTACCATGAAGAAATCTTCAATAGGAATTGGTGCATCACCAAGTTGGGAATACAAAAATGTGTGAATGAAAAACAAGATATCCATCTGAAGGGCATCATAATTGTTGTCCCAACCACCTTGCATAAAACGATCTACTAGGTGACCTTTATTCACATTATAATTTGGACTAGGAAAATATCTTTGCACAAGCCTATTGGTTTTTTAAGCTGGATAATTAAAATCTTTGACATTTCCTTTACATCTCAAACCAGTAATAATTGCAAACTCTATGATACTAAATTTCAAGACATTCCCTTTGGCATGACGAATGTGAATTTCATTAGCTAGATTGCCTTACTCAATCTCTAACAGATATAAACACTTGGTAATCTGACCTTGATAGTTGCATTTAGGGATATTAAGGTATGGGGCAAGTATGGTATCCTTGAATAACTCAATACCTTGGTCCTTTATTGACAATACTAAATCTTCAATAAAATTGGAGTTGTAGGTAGGACCAAACTTTAAGCAATTCATTGGAATATGTTTAATTACATAACTGACATTCTGCAATTACATAAATGATTTTTATCAATCATAAAAAAATATATGATACTAAAAAACAAGAAGAGATAATATGTACACAAAATCAATTATACTGTATAATTCAATGTGATACAAATATAGGTTCTTTTAGGTATCACTTGGAGACTTATCATTAACTATGATTCCAGTACAAAAATCAAACTAGATGCAAAATTGTTGAATTAAGCAATTTTCTTATATACAATAATATTCATTTCATTTGATACTAAATAACAACTACTTCATAAGAAAACATAAATGTACACAAATTGAATTGTTCCTTATATACAGTGACCAAAATCTAACCTACAAAAAAAATGTGATTTAAGTACTTAACTTAAATACAGTTCTCTTAATTTTTTATACAATAATAGTTACCAAACAAAATCGCGATTCACAGATGATACTTAATAAAAAAATAAAAAAATTATTTATCATCAGAATTTAAAAAAAACAGGGGTAAGATATATGATAAAAAATGGGAAAAATTTTATGCTTACATTTGGTAATGTTGGTCGAACAATGGGTGGGGCAACCTTTCTACCCCTTTTTTGAAGGGTTTTCGGATCTTTTGAAGTAGTTGCATGTACTTTCTTCTTCGATTTTTTCTTGCTAGAACTTGAATTTGTCATGGTTATCGGAATAGATAACCTTTTAGAACTGAAACCTTTGTTGTTCGGATCTTCTGAATAAAAAATTAGAGATTATTTAGATGTTAGATGCATAATGCAAGATAAAACGATTGATACAAAATAAAAGAAAAAAAAAAGGCGAAAATTACAATGAAGAAGATGAGAAACCCTATTTTGAACTCTGAATCCGATTTAAAAGTGATAGGATTCTTTTCAAATTCAAAATTATTTGAACTTGATAACTGAAATTGTAATGGGAGAGATTGGGGGCGAAATTTAGGGAATGAGAAAGATCTGATTTTGCTTCAAACTAATAAAGTATCCGGTTAAGTTGAATTGGGGGAAAATAAGGGATTTTTGTATTTTAGTAAAAGAGTATTCTCAAGTGTTGTGTATTTAAGTATTTTTTTCACTTTTTTCGTAATTATGCGGGAATTTATGTATTATATACGCGGAATAAATGTAGATTAATAATATATGATTTTAGAATAATTATTATGTTGGTCTGAATTTATGTTGCAGTGTAATATCGGGTATGAATTTTTTTAAAAGGAAGTAATTTTTTTGAAATTTAAAATTTAAAACAAGAGTCGAAACGTTGTGTAGCTATTAATCATATGGTTAAGAGAGAGAAAATTAATGTTAAATGGTTTTTTACTATGAGGAATGACCGTTATACACCATAAATGCTAAAGTACATAAAAATTGCTTAATGCATACAACAAATTCCGCATACCATTGCGATACGTTCAATATATATATATATATATATATATATATATTAAAAAGGAATGACCGTTATACACCATAAATGCTAAAGTACATAAAAATTGCTTAATGCATACAACAAATTCCGCATACCATTGCGATACGTTCACAGCCCCCCTATATATATATATATATATATTAAATGTGCCACTTAAATTAGGATAAAATGAATACATGACAAAACAAAAAATTGAAAACATTTTCTAGATTTACTTATATATTTTGCAAAATTATAGCTCAATATCTTTTGGGTTATTTAGTTTGCATATACCGTATATAAATAGTATATACAAAACATATACATAATATATAATAACTGTGTGTATATATATGGTATATTTCAGTCATATTTCGTAAACTAGATAGTCGTATATATTGGCAGTGGAACACTTCTTTTCATACCAAAACACAGCCTGTGAATATACTATTCTGTGAAACCCAAAAGTCAAGTAGTCGACTCAATTTCTGTGTTATTACATCACTTGAGTTTTTTCTTTTTTTCTCTTTTTCACCTACAAGCTATATTAAAACTTTTCTTTAATACAAATTTACTCATGCACGAGTGTTTAAGACGAGGCGATTTTTTTTTATGTTGAAACTTTATGTCAGCCAGGGGACCCTGATCATAAATGGGTTGTTTGTCCCGGTGAAAGGGACGCTCTCCTTTTAATCGCTCTGACGCATATGTTGAATAGTTATTTTATGCGTTCATCTACCGAGTGCGAGTAAGTTTTTCCCATGATCCTTATTTTTCATTTTCATTTATGCATTGTGGATATGGCTTAAATAGTAGTTCCAAATTAATCGATGTGTGCACCTCTGTCATACTTTACCAACCTAGTTGGCCTACTAGGCACAAAGCTGTATTAGTCGAGTCAAGCAGCCCTATGGTTGGCTATATGATATGTTACACATTTTACATACAAGCTATCAAGTAAGGCTGAGATGGTTCGAGCATGTAAGGAGATGTGTGGATGCCCCGGTAAAGAGGTGCGAGAGGTTGGCCATAAAGGTTTAGAGGTAGGTCTAAAGAGTATTGAGGTGAGATGATCGGTGATTAGGCGGGACATGGCACGACTTCAGCTCACCTAGATATGAGTGTGGAGGTCGTTTAGGATAGAAGGTTAGTAGGTAGTTGAGTGCTTTGCTTTCCCATTCCCGGAATGAAATGTTACACATTTTACACACAAGCTCTCTTAGAAATGTGCTCTGTGAGGCATAACACTACAATTCTTCTCCTCAATTTGAAGTTACATCAGAGATATAGCTTATTTTTACCATAAAATGAAGTAGCAAGAGTGCCACTTGACAGTCAAGATAAGAACAATTTGTATACATAACACAATCAAGACTATGAAACAAGAAGGAAAACAAATCTGAGTAAACTGGAAAATACATAGAAAAATAAATTTAAATTTTTTGACACACCCACTTTGGTTTTTTCTCAAATAAATGATGAGGCAAAGGATAATGTTGTTTTTCCCTTAATTAGAGGTCTCGAGTTCAAGCATTGTGTATGAAAAATTCTTGATAGGTAGTATATCTCTCCGGATAAAGCCTACAAAATGCAAATATGAAATAATCAAATTTTAATGCAGATATCGAATGCAAAATAAAATATCAAAAAATAAATATTATACAAAAATAAAATTATATTAAGAGCTAACAAGAAAGAGTTGAAAGGAAAAAAGAAACAGTAGAAAAAAAAAGTTTAAATTGATGAGAAAAGGAAATGAAATGAAAGTGGAATGTAGGTCTATATACATTTGACAGCCAAATATGTGGGTCATATGGTAGAAAAAGATGAAAACGAACCCTCCCTCCGTCCACTTTTAATTGTTCAGTTTAAAAATCAAAAGATAATTTGCTATTTTATATCTATTTTACTCTTATTTATTTAATATTATTCATTTTCCAACATTTACATGACTTATACTCCCTCCGTTTAAAAAAGAATGATCTCTTTTCCTTTTTAGTCAGTTTCAAAAAGAACGACCTCTTTCTTTTTTTGGTAACATTTTAATTTCAACTTTTCACGTGACATATTTAAGGCCACAAGATTAAAGGGCAATTTTGTATATTTGACATAACTTTAATTTAGGACCACAAGATTCAAAAGTCTTATTTATTTTCTTAAACTCCGTGCCAAGTCAAACTAGATCATTCTTTGTGAAACGGATGGAGTAATTAATAAGGGTGATGCAGTAATTTTTTTTTTTTTTAAAGGTATGTCTAATCAAACATGAATAAGTAAAGATGTACAAAGAGAGTAGAACCAACGGAAAATAGTAATTTCACTTTGAACGAGAATAGGGGGTTAAAAAGACGTCCAACAAAGTTAGAGCATATAACTGATTTTTCAAGATAAATTTAAAATGTATCTTATGTATGTTAAATTAAACAATTTGTGTACATATTAGTGTGGAGAATCGCCTATTATAAGGGCATTTTTGTTATGCTTTTCTATGTCCTCTTTATTTTTGTATTTTTCTTTGCGTTGCTCGAGCCGAGACTCTTTCGAAAACAATTGTTCTACCTCCTCCACGAGGTAGGTATAAGGTTGATTATTCTTACTATTGAGTTGTTACAAAGTCATAGAGACAACATAGTGCCCTCTCTCCAGCATTTCTCCATACTGTCAAAATTTTCCTTCTTTTGAAAGACATGGCAGCAGCATCTTTTCTCTTCAACATTGCAAACTCCATCTTAGGTAAATTAGGATCTCATGGTCTTCAAGAGTTTTACTTGATTTGGGGTGTTAAAAATGAGCTCAACAAACTCAACAAAACCTTAGTCACCATCAGAGATGTACTGTTGGATGCTGAGGATCAACAATCCAAGAATCATGAGTTGACCAATTGGCTTAAAGAACTCAAAGATGTTCTTTATGATGCTGATGATTTTCTTGATGAAATTCAGACTCATGTACAACAGAGTCAAAGGTTGAAACCAAAGGTTTGTTTTTTATTCTCACCCTTTAAGTTTCTACTTTTTAGATATAGAATGGGTTATAAGGTGAAAGAAATAAGGGAGAGATTAGATAGTATTGCAGCTGATAAAGCTAAATTCCACTTATCTGAGAGAACTGTTGCCTTAGAAATGAATAAAAGGGGTTTGACATATCCATTTATTCTTCCTTCTGATGTTGTTGGAAGGAGGAATGAGAGTGAAGAGGTTATTGAAGTTCTAATGCAAAAGGGTGTTGCTGATGATCAGCGTGGTCTCTCTGTGGTATCAATTGTTGGGATTGGAGGTGTGGGGAAAACCACACTTGCTAAATTAGTGTATAGAGATGAGAGGATAGTTAAGAACTTTCCTGTGAGGATTTGGTTATGTGCTTCACAGGATTTCGATGTTGCAAAATTATCTAGAAACATAGTTAATTCGGCGAGTGGTGCATCTTGTGATAACTTTAATGTTGAACAAGTCCATATTTCACTTCAAGATGCTTTGAGGGGGAAGAGGTTTTTACTCATCATTGATGATGTTTGGAGTCGGGATCGTTTCAAGTGGTTGGAATTGAGAAGTTTGTTGATGGTTGGAGAGTGTGGAAGCAAGGTCGTTGTAACTACTCGTAGTGATTATATTGCCTTGATGATGGAATCTGTTGTTACGTATAACTTGAAGGAGCTTCCACATGAGGATTGCCTCTCTTTGTTTCTAAAATGGGCGTTTAGGAACGGACAAGAGAGGCATTTTCCGAACCTTACTAAAATTGGAGAAGATATTGTGAAGAAATGTAAAGGAGTGCCTTTGGCAGTAAAGACTCTTGGAAGCATGCTGTATGCGAAAACAGATGAACGGGAATGGTTAAAAGTGAGAGACGATGAGATATGGCAACTAAATCAGGAAGGTGATGATATCTTACCTGCACTAAGGTTAAGCTATAATCAGTTGCCATATTACTTGAAGCAATGCTTTGCTTACTGCTCAATATTTCCCAAGGGTCAAGAAATCGCAAGCAGTATGCTGATTCAGCTGTGGTCGGCTCAAGGGCTAATACATTCGTCTAACGAAAGCCAAGAGTTGGAAGATGTTGGTGTCCACTATGTGAAAGAGTTGTGCTCGAGATCTCTTTTCGAAGAGGTTGAAGCATATGACTCGTTCATAAGTATTAAAATGCATGATCTTGTGCATGACCTTGCAGTATTTGTTGCACAAACTGATTGTTGTGTCATAAAAAACAACACTGATAGTATAACTGAAAAGGTTCGTCATGTAACACTTGTCAATTATAGTCCTTCAGAGGAAAGCATTCCTGGAATTTTATGTAAACAGAACAGAATTCGGACCATTTTTGCTCCGTCTGAAGGATTTGAAAGATATGCTGCTCTTTTGGTTGGTCAATGCATTTCAAGATTCAAGTACTTGAGGGTGTTAGATTTACGCCATTCAAGTCTTGAGACGCTGCCAGATTCTATTGGAAACATGAAGCATCTAAGGTACATTGATTTTAGTGGCAACAACAACATCCAAATGCTTCCCTCAAACATCTGCAAGTTGCCTAATCTGCAAACTTTACGGATTGTTCTTTGCACGAAACTTCAGAAATTGCCAAGGGATCTGGGAAATTTGGTCAGTCTAAGACATCTGTACTTGACAACCAAAGAACAGAATTTGCCGGAGAAGGGATTGGGGTCCTTGGCACTTCTTCAATCCCTGTCCATATTCGGATGTGAAAATCTTGTATCCCTATTCGAAGGAATACAGAAGCTCACGAAACTTAGGACTCTAGTTATCGGTGATTGTCCGAGGTTGACTACTTTGCCAAGAGGCATAGTTCACTTGTCAGCCTTAGAGAACTTTATGATTGTCAACTGTGAAGAGCTTATGTTGTCCGACTGGCAAGATTTTGAGGGCCTAAAGAGAATCCGGTCACTTGTAATCGGAGGACTTCCACATTTGGTGTCTTTGCCAGAGTGGTTGAAAGGGGATTCTAATAGTCTAAAGTTCATTCGCATCTCAACATGTCCAAGCTTCATTGCAATGCCTGATTGGCTGGAAAACTCCACGTCCCTTGAGAAGCTTGAGATAACAGGGTGCCCGAAATTTTCATCTCTCCCGGATAGCATGAGTTGTCTTACTACATTGAGGATGTTGAAAATTCAGAAATGTCCTGAATTAACTAGACGATGCGAAAAGGATGCTGGAGAGGATTGGACAAAGATTGCTCACATCCAGGAAATTCATCTTAATGATATCACAATATATAACTAGGTAATCAAGAGCCTTCTTTTATATGTTCATGTATATTTGCAGCATCTTACTAAAGTTGGATACTTAAAACAACTTATATGCAGCGTTAACCACCACATCTCAGGTCCCTCGAGGCCTCGACTGATAATTCTATCTAGGATTGTTTTTGTCTTCCGTTTCGAGTTATCAATGCAACCTGACTCATCAACTTCTATTGTAGGTGAGATGAATGTGTCCAATCTATGATGGATGTCCCCACATCGTGTGATATTCCGAATCCTCATTACTAATGGAATCCAAATGATCTCTAAATTGATCAGAAGATCCTTTCAGTTGGCTAGAATCCGTTACTTGAACGAAACTAGATCTTGTGGAATCACACATGTAAGTTCAGAGATCACAGCTCAGAAGGACCATGACCTACTGAAGAGTGAAGATCACCTCATGTTATGTCTTTTTCATAGTAAAAGCAACTTCTTCTTTTTTTGTTTAAGCAGCATGTATGTATTCTAAAGTAAACTTACTGGTCGACCAATTCAAAGTCGCGTCTGGTAGGCCATTAAGAGGGGTATATATGTTAAAGCTGAAAGGTTCTAGCTCAAACTCGAAACGTCTAGTTAAGAGCAGAGGAATTAACCGTCTCATCATATCACTAGACTGATTATCAATTGTTTAATTTAGAAATTTAATTTAATTTTTTTGACACATACAAAAATTTAGATTCGGATGCAAAATAAAAAATTAAATAATAAATATCATACAAAAATAAAATTATATTAGGAATTAACAAGTAGAAAAAAAAAAATGCAAGAAAGAGTTGTGAGGAGAAAGAAAAAAATAATGAGAAAAGAAAATGAAAGGAAGTGGAATGTGGGTCTCATATACCTTTGGCACAAATTTTCCATTAATTTCATTTCCCTAAAGAAAAGTCTCTTTCTTTTTTTCCATTTTGTTGATGCAAAGAAACTTCCTAGTTTGTAAGGTTGTCATCTTTTTCCACCAAGAAAACTATGACCCACAAACTATATCTTTTTTCTTTTCTTATGTAGATAGGATGTTATGGAGACATGGATTATGGTAGAGGGTTAGTCGGTAGTTGTCCCTTGCATATTACTCTTGTAAAAAAATAAATTGTCTCGCTTAACTAGGCGTTTTTAGTTCAAACTTTGAGTATGAAAAATTCTTGATAGGCAGTATATCTCTCTGAACAAAGTCCTATACAATACAAATCTGAAATAGTATAATTTTAATGCAGATTCGGATGCAAAATTAAAAATAAAATAATAAATATCATACAAAAATAAAATTATGTTAGGAATTAACAAGTAAAAAAAAAAAGAGGTTAAAAATGAATGAGAAAAGATTATGAAAGGAAGTGGAATGTGGGTCTCATATGCCTTTGGCACAAATTTCCCATTAATTTCATTTCCCTAAAGAAGTCTCTTTTTTTTTTTTTTTTTTCCATTTTGTTGATGCAAAGAAACTTCCTAGTTTGTAAGGTTGTCATCTTTTTCCACCAAGAAAACTATGACCCACAAACTGTCTTTTTTCTTTTCTTATGTAGATAGGATGTTATGGAGACATGGATTATGGTAGAGGGTTAGTCGGTAGTTGTCCCTTGCATATTACTCTTGTAAAAAAATAAATTGTCTCGCTTAACTAGGCGTTTTTAGTTCAAACTTTGAGTATGAAAAATTCTTGATAGGCAGTATATCTCTCTGAACAAAGTCCTATACAATACAAATCTGAAATAGTATAATTTTAATGCAGATTCGGATGCAAAATTAAAAATAAAATAATAAATATCATACAAAAATAAAATTATATTAGGAATTAACAAGTAGAAAAAAAAAAATGCAAGAAAGAGTTGTGAGGAGAAAGAAAAAAATAATGAGAAAAGAAAATGAAAGGAAGTGGAATGTGGGTCTCATATACCTTTGGCACAAATTTTCCATTAATTTCATTTCCCTAAAGAAAAGTCTCTTTCTTTTTTTCCATTTTGTTGATGCAAAGAAACTTCCTAGTTTGTAAGGTTGTCATATTTTTCCACCAAGAAAACTATGACCCACAAACTGTCTTTTTTCTTTTCTTATATGTAGATAGGATGTTATGGAGGCACGGAATATGGTAGAGGGTTAGTCGGTAGTTGTTTCTTGCATATTACTCTTGTAGTTAACTCTTAATATAATTTTATTTTAGTATAATATTTATTTTTTGATATTTTGTTTTGCATTCGATATCTGCATTAAAATTTGATTATTTTAGATTTGCATTGTGTAGGCTTTATCCGGAGAGATATATTGCCTATTAAAAAAATTTCATACACAATGCTTGAACTCGAGACCTCTAATTAAGGGAAAAGCAACATCATCCTTTGCCTCATCATTTATTTGAGGAAAAACCAAAATGGGCGTGTCAAAAAATTTAAATTTATTTTTCAATGTATTTTCCAGTTTACTCAGATTTTTTTTTCCTTCTTGTTTCATAGTCTTGATTTTGTTATGTATACAAATTGTTCTTATCTTGACTGTCAAGTGGCACTCTAGCTACTTCATTTTATGGTAAAATAAGCTATATCTCTGATGTAACTTCAAATTGAGGAGAAGAATTGTAGTGTTATGCCTTAAAGAGAACATTTCTAAGAGAGCTTGGTAGCTTGTGTGTAAAATGTGTAACATTTCATTCCGGGAATGGGAAAGCAAAGCACTCAACTACCTACTAATCTTCTATCCTAAACGACCTCCACACTCATATCTAGGTGAGTTGAACCCGTGTCATGTCCTGCCTAATCATCGATCACCTCACCTCAATACTCTTTAGACCTATTTCTACCCCTTTATGGCCAACCTCTGGCACCTCTTTATTGGGGCATCCACACATCTCCTTACATGCTCGAACCATTTCTCAGCCTCACTTGGTAGCTTGTATGTATATTGTGTAACATTTCATGCAGCCAACCACAATATGTCTGCTTGGCTCGACTTGTGCCTAGTAGGCCCACTAATTTACACTACAAGAAAAATGTGGATTACATGGGGATTTTCTAGGGATTACATATGAAAATTTTGCAAGAATCTAAGTTTCCTGCGGATTTTCCTACCAAATAAAATTTGATGGTAAAACCTTCCTAGGTAATTCTTTTCTGCGAATTTTAAAATTCCCAAGTAATTTACCTAGGGATTTATATTTTGCAGGTAAATTACTTGGGAATTTTCTTGCAAAAAATATACCGATTTTTTTTTGTAAAAATTTAACAAAAAAGAATTTTTTCTAGACAATATTAATTAATAATTAGTATCTCTCCTAATTAATTATTTTGTTCTTGAACCCCATACATTAAGGGGTCGTTTGGTAGAGCGTATTAGGAAAAATAATGCATGTATTAGCCTTGTATATTACTAGTACCTTGTTTGGTACTTTTTTTCAACCTATGTATAACTAATGCATATGTATAACTAACACTCTATTGTGTATTAAGGTGTGCATTGCTAATATCATGGATTTCTAGGCATTAGCAATGCAATGATTTTAATGCATGCATTAAAATGATAAAAGACCCAATTGTCCCTCAAAACCTTTTTTACATCTTTTCCACCATGATAGTGGAGGGTATCTTTGTAAATAATTTTTTAATGCATTACATACTATTTTTAATGCATCAAACCAAACAATGCATTAAAATAATCTATGTATAATTAATGCAAGCATAACTAATACATGCATTATTAATACAACTCTATTTAGATTTATTCTTATAGACTCTACCAAACGACCCCTTAAATGCATTACTAATGCAAACATTATTAGTACAACTCTATTTAGAATTATTCTTATATAATCTACGAAACGATCCGTTATGGACACTCCATACACATAGGCTGATAGGCACATACTTAATTGTACTAAAATAATCCTAAGTCTACTCAACTTAATTGCACTAACTTAATCCAAGCCCACTACCCAATGCCCAACCTATATGTAATTACTCTATTCTACCAATGCTCTAACTAATAGCATTATAAATGTTAAAGATCATGCGTCTTCCACCGATGTGGTAAAAAGTACCACTAGCATTACACTAAACTTTGTTGTTTTTTTCAATTTGATTAATTTTTAAAGCTAAATTTAATTAAATTAATTGAGTATTAAAAATACAATTTAGATATTCATTACACAAAAAATACTATAAAGTCATTTCATATTAATATGAGATAAAAATATATCTTAAAATGTTGAGTAAAGTTCATGTGATTTACCTTTTCAAAAATAAAGCATGACAACTATTTATATATTAAAATAAATCACTACCACCCAACATATCATGAAAATTTTATGCTTACACTTTCTATGAGATAATATATATAACGAAGCATATCAAATGTAGACAAAATTTACATTATGCATACAGAGTTCTTATAAATAAATAATTGAAACTATAAATATATTTATAAATTTAATGTGCAAGGAAGTTATAAATCAATAATTGATTGTATATCTTATTAGGAAATTTGGTATTTATAATTTTAATTTATCTTTTAATAATTATATTTTAATATACTTGATTTTATATTTGGATATAATATCATTTAATAACTTACTATAGAGATTTTTTATTTTATTTTTAATGCTAGTAAAAATATAATATACCAATTGGATATACAAGTAAAAATTATTTATTTTCTTTTCATATAATTCTATCAACAAAGGGTAATTAAACTTTTATGATAGTTATTTTTCTGTTGGATAAATGACTATCCATATAATTTTAATTATTTCTATCTTTCAAATAAAAAATGGTATCATTGGTTTTTATGAGATGAAATATTAATTATATATAAGTTAAAAATATTTATCCTAAAATTTATGGTAATGTTCCAACACCGTATTAATTTGACAAATATTTATGATAGTTACTTTTCTATTGGATAAACAACTACCCATATAGTTTTAAATCTTTGTATCTTTCAAATCGAAAAAACAAAATAAAAAATGGTATCATTGATTTTTAGCGAGATAAAATATTAATTATATAAAAATGGATGAGAAAAGAAAATGAAAGGAAATGGAATGGAATGTGGGTCTCATATACCTTTGGCACAAATTTCCCATTAATTTCATTTCCCTAAAGAAAAGTAGACTATTCTTTTTTTCCATTTTGTTGATGCAAAGAAACTTCCTAGTTTGTAAGGTTGTCATCTTTTTCAAACTATCACTATGGAGGCACGGATTATGGTAGAGGGTTAGTCCGTAGTTATCCCTTGCATATTACTCTTGTAGTTTTTTCTTCAATTTTATTTACTATTTGTTGTTTCTCGATTATCAGTGGAAAGCGTATACTCTACCTTTTCCAGAGATCAATTATTAGGCCCAAAGTTGAAAACAACATTCTCTCACTTTCCTCTGCCAAAGACCAACCTTTCTTTATGGATCTTGTTCAAGAATCTTCAACTTTCCTTTCCATCGCCAAGGATGCAAAGGTTCTACTAGATATGCTTCTAGTGAAAGTGAACTCTGTTGTTAACATTGCAAGGGCTATGAATATGCATTCTGAACTCATAAAACTAGAGCTTTTTGTTGTAACAGAAAGAGTTGCTACATTGAGTCATGAGGTAGCTGAGATGCTTAAGCTTGCTTGTTATGATGCTGAACGAGTCATTGACAAGTATGAAATTTGGTCTCTCAAAAACCAATTGCTTCCTAGTTCGACATCATCAAAGGTGCGTGGTTTAATTTTCTCCGGTAGATTAAACCATTTTGCTTATAGAAATCGAATGTGTCTTGAAATTCGAAAGCTCATAAAGAAATTGGATAAGATAGGAGATTTTGAAGAAAAGATTGAACTTGTTGAGTTGGACTCCTTTCCCATCTGGGTTACTGCACAAGGAAGGTGTGCCAGTTCACGTACTCGTGTATCTGTACATTACTCTGGTGTTGTGGGGAGGGTCATTGATAGAGATACCGTTATCGAAGCACTTTTAAAATCAGGAAATGAAGCAACCCTTTTTGTATATCCCATTGTTGGAGTTGGAGGCATTGGAAAAACTACTCTTGCAAAATTTGTGTACAATGATCCAAAGATAGTTAGTCATTTTCAACTGCTTTTGTGGATTCACGTGTCTCGCGTGTTTAAAGTAGAGGAAGTATTAGAACAAATTGTGAATTCAGTTAGAGAAGATTTATTATGTGAGAAACTTGATATGAATGAACTGAAGAATCTAGTTCATCAGACTTTGTATGGAAAGAATTATTTGATTGTGTTAGACGATGTGTGGAATGAGGACCCAGTGAAGTGGGATGAACTGAAGAAGTTGTTGATGGTGGGTGCTTGTGGAAGTAAGATACTTGTAACTACTCGGAAAAAGGAAGTAGCTTTGATAATGGGGACGGTTCCTGCTTACTGTTTGAAGGGTTTGTTAAATGAAGATAGTATTACTTTGTTCTTGAGTAAGGCATTTGAACAAGGTCAAGAAGTGGACCATCCAAATCTCGTTTGGATTGCGCGAATGATAGTGCGTAAATGTCAGGGAAATCCCTTATTCTTAATGATTGTAGCATCTTCATTGCGCAAGAAAACTGAGAGACGGGAGTGGAGTATAGTTAACAATCACAGTGGGTGGAACTCAAATCAGAATGGCGAAATTTCATCTGCCCTAAGAGTGAGCTATGAGCAATTGACATCTAATCTCAAAGTTTGTCTTGCTTACTGCTCAATATTTCCCAAGGGCTGTGTGATTGAAATAGATAAACTTATACAGCTGTGGGTAGCAGAAGGTCTCATTAGTAAGTCTAATGAATCAGAAGATCTTGAGCACGTTGCGATTCAACATTTCCGAGAGTTATTGTCGAGATCTTTTTTTCAAGACGTTGAAGAATATCGTTCCGTTTATACTTCAATCTGTACAATGCATGACCTTGTACATGATCTTGCACTGTCAGCAGCAGGGGTTGAATTCTGTACAGTAAATTCTCACATACAAAACATTTCTGATGAGGTCAGACATGTGGCGTTTTCTGACTATGATTTGTCAGGCAAGGAACTGCCAACATCCCTTGTCAGTAACCAGGCATTAAGGACCATATCCTTCTCCATTGATGGATTAGGGCCGACGAGTACAATGTTTGTTGAGAATTGCATAGCAAGATTCATGCAACTTAGGGTGCTAGATATCAGTGATTCATGTTTCGATGAGCTGCCTAGCTCTGTTGGCGAATTGAAGTATTTAAGATATCTTGATGTAAGTTCCAATGGAAGCATTAAAGAATTACCTGATTCGATTAACAAGCTGCTGAGCTTACAGACACTTCGAGTTTCTCATTGTCCACAACTTGAAGGGCTGCCTAAAGATATTGGAAATTTGATCAGCCTACGACACTTATATATAACCACCAAGCAAGCATGTTTTCCTGATAAAGCAATTGGCTGCTTATCATCTCTTTGTTCTTTGTACATTCACAGCTGCAACAATCTCGTATCTTTGTCTGAAGGTCTGCAACATCTGACTAACCTTCGCACTTTGGCAATCATCGGTTGCCCAAGACTGACCTTTTTTCCAAGTGCTATGAAACACCTTACTACTTTAGAGAATCTGTTGATTGTTGACTGTAAAGAGCTTACATTGTTGGAGTGGCAAGATATTGAAGGACTTAGGATGCTTCGGTCATTGGTTATCGGAGGCTTACCTGAATTGGAGTCAAAAGATGTTCACTGCCTTAGGAGCCTTCAGATGTTGGTACTTGCTGGTTTACCAGAGTTAGTTACTTTGCCGCGATGGCTTGAAGGTGCTAGTGCTACTCTACAATACCTGAGGGTGGAAAGGTGCCTGAATTTTGCAGCACTGCCAAAGTGGCTGGAAAATCTTACTGCACTTGAAAAACTTGAAATTTCCAAGTGCCGTAAATCATTTTCATTGCCCGAGGGGATGAGTTGCCTCACAAACCTGAAGGTACTTAGGATCGACAACTGACTGATCTTGAGTTTTGCTTCTTTCATAACTTGGTTGGTTATATCATGTTTCATTTTCTGTGTATTTTCCAGTTTTTTACTTCTTCTTCCCATCTGCTTGTTTCACAGTCTTGATTGTGCTACGTACTTTGTTTTATGGTAAAATAAGCTATATTTCTGATGTAACTTCAAATTGCTTCAAAAGAATTGTAGTGTTATGCTTTAAACAGAACATTGCTAAGAGAGCTTGGTAGCTTGTGTGTAAAATGTGTAACATTTCATGCAGCCAACCATAGGCTGCTTGCTTTTTGCGATCGTTCTGATTACACTTCTTTTGAGTCGAGGGTCTAGCGGAAACAACATCTCTACCTCACAAAGATAGGGGTAAGGTCTATGTAATCATCTCACTTGTTGGATTATGCTGGGTATGTTGTTGTTGTTGGTTTAACTGTCATAATATTATCTTCAAATTGATTATCATCAAAGACCAATTTACTACAACTACAACTACACCCTCAGTCCCAAACAAATTGGGGTTGGCTATATGAATCTCCGCTTCTTCATCATATAGTCGGATTTGGAACCAAGAAAATACATGATTAGGCACTTTGTGACTTCAAGAAGGAAATAATGAAGGGATTTTACTACTTTTATTGGATATATCATTCTTGTTTCGGACTGAACAACTTAAACAAACATAAAAACAATGGTACAGAACTTATCTTGAAATTGACCTTTTCTGAGTATGCTCACTTCGCGACATGAACGAGACTAACATCATCGATGACAGGTCCACACATGTGACCAAAGTCGTGTACCTTCGTGTGATAGAATGGATTATAAAAAGCTATTGTTGTCCTAGTTTTATCTGCTCGGAACTTGAGGCTTGCTGTCTTGTACCATCCCTTTCCACTTGATACAAATGAAACTTGTGTACTGGCCTTGCCAGCGAATGCTTGGACTGTCATTGTTCCGTGGCAGTCATTGTTTGCATCGCCAATGATGAAAGTCAGGTTGTAGAATTGTTTGGGGACTGTCCTTACTATCTGTGCAATGCCTGTTTCCCTTCCTCCTATTAATTCAATAGCTGCATTTCCTGAAGGTACTAAGAAATGCTTCGAGTCGATATATTTTGCTGGTTTTGCAAACTGAACCATCCATCCCGGAATTGGTGAGTACTTGTCTTGTTTCAGAGGCAGGACGAGCACCCCTGTCGAGAAGTTCTTGAATACATGCGGACCAGCTTCAAATCCACCATTTTTCACCAAGTTACCTGCATACATAACCAGGAAAAAGGTATTGCATTGCATCAGGATCTGATTTTTAAAGTTATTAAATATGCACCATTCTGCTGAAAGAATTTTCGGCGTTTGCACAAATCGCTTTTTTTGAGGCCACCTGTCTACCTTTTAAGGTAGGGATAAGATCTGCGTACACTCTACTCTCCCCAGATCTCACTCATGGGATTACGCTAGATATGTTATTGTTGCTTCTTTTGAGGCCACTGTTTAAACTTTGTCCACATTAGCTTACTGGGCTGAATTTGTCTGCTGAAAGGAAAATTCATCCAACTATGTTTGAAGGCGAATTTTAGCCCACTGGACTAAGGGGAACATACTTTAAAGAGTAGTCTCAGAAAAGGCCAACAACAACACCAAACCTTACCCCTACCTTGAGAAGGTAGAGAAGCTGAATCCGATAGACCCTCGGCACAAAAGAGATGAAAAAAACGACACTAGCAATAAGCAGGAACAACAACAAGAAAATACAATAATCGAGATTCGAGGCTAATGAATCAACTAATAGAGATAGAAATCTAAGCATACGAAAATACAAGACTAATGTGAATACTCCGGGAATGAGAAAGCAAAACACTCAACTACCTACTAACCTTCTATCCTAATTCTCGACCTCCACACTCATATCCTCGGTGAGCTGAAGCTGCTCCATATTGTCCTACCTAACCACCTCACCTCAATAATTCTTAGGCCTACCTCTACCCCTCTACGACCAACCTCTCGTACCTCTTTACCAGGGCATCCACACATCCTCCTCTTTACATGCTTGAACCATCACTAAGGAGACCACTCTCAGAAAAGGCCATATGGTACAAATTATCAATGTATTGTAGGCTTACCTTTAGTATATGTAGCCATAGGCAATTCCTTGATTGCAATATGGTCTAGAATTGGTCCACAAGCTGGATCTTCTTGCATACCAGGATTGTGAAATTTGACCTCAACATAATTAGATGTTGTTTTGAAAGCCCAAGCATAAGTGTCACCACCATCAGCACTGTACAATGTCTGAATAGGAAGATCACTAGACGTGTCTCCAGCCGAGAGGGTAAGGACCTCATCTTGAGCACAAGTCCTAGTGGCTCCAAATGTGAGTGAGTATGCAGTGTTTGGCTTCACCTCTACATACTGAGAGATGGAAGCCTCATTCCCAAGTCGGATCGCGTGGGCCCCACGAGGTATCGGGAAGTAGAACCCCCCTTCCTGGGGCCCACCTGATACCCACTCCACTACACCACTGATTTCCCATTCAGGCAAGGAGTATTTGCCAATGATCACTGTTTTCTTTAGTTCTGATGGCTTTGGCCCTTCTTCGAAATCGCCATTTTCCAGTAGACCTGTCATTATCACACCACAGTTTATAGTACATTTGAGATAACATTCAAACAAATCTGAGTATTGCCAATCAAATCAATGCATACAAATACAAAAATGCTCAAATTATCTTATCAAGCTAAAGTCCAAAAGTTGGCTACAACCTCAACTTGGTTGATTTGCTACTCCAAAGTTCAAAGTATAGTCTACATCAGTAGCGGATCCAGGATTTTCACTAACATAGTTTGAAAAATAAAAATGTAGCATCCTGGATTTGAACTCGAAACCTCAAAGTAAATTTTGTAACTCCCTAACCTACTGAGTCAACCTCTAATCCTATGTTCGGAGGATTCCAAACATATATATAACCATTAAAAAAAATTTGAAAAATTACTTCTATATACAATGTAATTTTTTGTTGAGTGGTTCCCAGATCCATAAAAACTTAAGCACTACTTATCTTTATAGCAGCTAAAAGAAGTAGAACTTACCATCAAGATATGGAACAATTGGAGCAGTTGCAGCAGAAGCTAAGCTGATGTACAAAGAGAAAATGAGTACAAAAGAAAGAGAGAAAATGGAAGAAGCCATTTTAGTTCAAAAAATCTTGATGAAAAGAAAGAAATTTAAACTAGATTTGAAGAGAAAAAGGCAGGAATATGTCCTATTTAAAGAATAAAAAAGTAAAATAGTATAAAATTTACTCCCTCCGTTTCAATTTAACTGTCTTACTTCAATTTTGCGAAAAAAAACTTAGATGAATGAACTTATTATATATAGAGTCAATTGGAAGCGAGGCTGCTACTCTTAGTTGTACATTTATCGTATTTCATAGTACTTTCCAGTTTGCCATTTTCTTGTGGTTCGAAATTCAACTATGTTTTATATGGAGTAATATTTTATCTTTGTTGTGACTTTTCCACATAAAAACATAGTATATAGTTCATTTATAATATATGGTTTTGAAATTTTCATAATTATGCCGGAACTTATGTATTATATACGCGGAATAAATGTAGATTAATAATATATGATTTTAGAATAATTATTATGTTGGTCTGAATTTATGTTGCAGTGTTTGATCGGGCATGAAATTTTAAAAAGGAAGTAATTTTTTTGAAATTTAAAATCTAAAACAAGACTCGAAACGTTGTGTAGCTATTAATCATCTGGTTAAGAGAAAAAAAATTAAAGTTAAATGGTTTTTAAATTTGAAAAAGTGATATTCTATTTATGACAAGATATATATATATAAAAAAATGTGTCACTTAAATTAGACAAAATGAATAAATGACAAAAAAAAAATTGAAAACATTTTCTAGAATTATTTATATTTTTGGCAAAATTATAGGTCAATATCTTTTGGGTTATTTAGTTTGCGTATACCGTGTATAAATAGTATATACAAAACATATACATAATAGATAATAAATGTGTATATTAGTGTATATTTTAGTCGTATTTCGTAAACTAGATAGCTGTATTTTTTGGCAGTGGAACACTTCCTTTCATACCAAAACAAAGTCCATGAATATACTATTTGTGAAACCCAAAAGTCAAGTAGTCGACTCAATTACTTTGTTATTACATCACTTGAGATTTTTTTTTTTTCTCTTTTTTACATACAAGCTACATTAAAAAATTTATTGTATACAACATCATGTATGAAATTTACTCATGCACGAGTGTTTACACTGAATCACATCAATTTATTGATTTGGTAGCAACACCGAGTGTGAGTAAGTTTTTCCCCTAGTTCTTATTTTTCATTTTCATTTACGCATTGTGGATATGGCTTAAATAGTAGTCTCAAATTAATTGATGCATGCACTTCTGTCATGCTTTACCAACTTAGTTGGCCTACTAGGCACGAAGTTATATTAGTCGAGTCAAGCAGCCCTGTGGTTGGCTATATGAAATGTTACACATTTTACATACAAGCTACCAAGTGAGGCTGAGATGGTCGAGCATGTAAGGAGATATGTGGATGTCCCGGTAAAAGGAACAATTCTTTGGCCTTGCTCTGATACCAATTTGATGTGAAACAAGAAGATAAAAATAAAATAGAAATAAAAAAAAGATAGATAAAAGAGATAGACACAATTAAATTCAAGCAACTAAGAGATGTAATGGTGGAACTAACCAAAAACACCACTTAATTGAGAAATAAAAGCATCTAATCTATTAGAATCCTCAAGAAAGTAATAACCTTACTTGCAAATTCTAGGACAAAATGTTGAAGTTCAACAAACGGATTCCAAACTCTCACAAGAGGCATAACATGTCCAAAAACTAAAAACTTATGAAACCCTAATATCTACTATTTATACTAAAAGCTAAAATAGTGAAGAAAGACTCAATTGCCCTTCATTAAAATTACAAGGTAATTAAAATGGTAGAACACTTAATATATTAAATATCTTCAAGTCTTCTATGTTGGAGACTTCCAAAGGTTCCATATTCATCCATAAAACTTGCAATGCTTGAAGGTCCTTAGCTTGACTCCTTGTGAAAGGCCTCCTTGAAGTAGTGTCACTTTGATCTACATCACACTCCCCTTCTTCAAAAGAATTCGTCCTCGAATTCGCCACACCCGTAATTCTATTAATGGCATGACAATCTACACACATCCTTCATGAACCATCGTTCTTGGGCACTAGAATTATGGGCACCACACATGGACTTAAACTTTCTCTTATCAATCCTTTTTCCAAAAGTTCCTCAAAGTGTCTTTGCAATTCTTTAGTGTCTTGAGGGTTGCTCCTATAAGCGGCTTTGTTGGGTAGCTGAGAACCCGGTACAAAGTCAATTTGATGTTCTATTCCCCTCAAAGGAGGCATTCCACTAGGCATTTCTTCCGAAAATAGATCTTCATAACCTTGCAACAAAGAAGAAACAACACTTGGCAAAGATAAAGATGTTAGTTCACTATTAGAAAGCAAAGAATATGCTTTAGGTTTAATAAGTATGACTTAAGTATCATCCTCAATGTTTATCTCTTTCATGCTCTCTTGATTTTGTAAAATCATGCACATCTTTCCTTTTTCTTTGACCTTTTGTTTTTTTCCTGTGATAATTCATTCTCACTTGAGCTCACAACCTCTCTTTTTCCTTCTTTTGAATTATCATTTTTCACTCCCTTACTCTCCTCTCTTTTTTTTCTTT
The DNA here is from genome assembly GCF_000226075.1 of Solanum tuberosum. Classification (NCBI taxonomy): domain Eukaryota; kingdom Viridiplantae; phylum Streptophyta; class Magnoliopsida; order Solanales; family Solanaceae; genus Solanum; species Solanum tuberosum. Next base: position 741,725 of record NW_006239043.1, read on the forward strand.
CAACTCTCCCATTTTTCTATATTCCTCTCCCACTTGAAAAGGAGAAAGAAGGTTAAAAATGTGCTTTTTACCATCCTTAACAAATGCATATTTATTGGACCTTCCATCATGTTTTACCCCTACATCATATTCCCATGGCCTTCCCAACAATAGATGACAAGCTTGCATAGGTACAACATCACAAAACACTTCATTATGGTAGCTTTCAATCTTGAACTTTATCAACACTTTCTTGGTCACCTTGAGTTCACCACATTCATTGAGCCATTGCAACCTATAAGGTTTTGGATGCCTTCTTGTTGGAAGTTTCAATTGTTCCACCATAGATACACTAGCAACATTTGCACAACTTTCACTATCAATGATAAAGAAACATAATTGCTCTTGAACCCTACACCAATTATGAAACAAATTTTCCCTTTGATCAAGATCTTCCCTCGCTAGAGCACTCATACTCCTCCTTACAACAAGAACAAGTTTTCCATCATCGTTAATTTCTTCTCCATCCCCTTCTCCCATAAATTCATCTCTACTATCATCCTCTCTATGGTCATCCTTAGATTCATCTTCCGTTTGATAACCACTATCATTCAATGCAATGATAGTTCTTCTATTAGGGCATTCATTTGCTTTATGCCCATATCCTTGACATTTAAAACACTTTATTTTAGATGGAGTTTCAAGTTTAGATTTGTTACCTAAATCCTTGTAGTCCGTCTTTGGTTTGGCTTTGTCAAAATTGGACTTGAAGTCTTGCTTTGCACCTTTGGAGTTGTCCCAAGTAGGAGATGATTTCCAAACTTCTTTATTTTTTGCCCATGAAGAAGAAGAAGATTGCACTCTTGATTTGTTTTCCTTTTGATGTCCCTCCACCTTGAGTGCCATTTGATAAGCTTCATATAAAGTAGGAAGACGATGCAAATCTAATGGTTGCCTTATCTCTTTATTTAAGCCCGAGATAAATCTTGCCACAAGATTCATCTCTCCATCATTGACATTAGCTCGAAGCCTAGTATGCTCTAGCTCCTCATAATACCCTTCCACACTCTTGCTTCTTTGTTGAAGATTGTAATATTTTTTGAGTGTATCTTGTTCATAATTTTGACCCACAAATCTTTCTCTATTCTTCTTTTCATGTCATTCCAATTTGTAACAAAATTTTTATTCACCAAAGCATCCCTTTCAATTTTATCCCACCATGTAGAAGAAAAACCCTCAAGGTGACTTATAGCATAATTCATTTTTTTAA
>NW_006239043.1:743373-752862 GCF_000226075.1 Solanum tuberosum
TCACTTGATTGTGAGCCTTCGTTGGTAATGTGACATTAGGAGATAGGGTATCTTGCACAATTAAGTGTGATGGAGTTGCATCAAGAGGATTCTTACTTGATCCCTCATCATGTTGACCATTAGGATTGAAAATCTCAAATTGTTGCTTTGCGATTTCTTGAGTTCTCACCCTCCTATCCACATCTTCCAATTTTCCCTTCATATCTCTCATGTCTTCCAATAGTTGTTGAAGCATCATTTCCATTTTGCTAGAGGGTTCTCCCTCCAATTGAGTCATTGTACCTACAAAAGAAATAAATAGTAAGTAGAAAAAGTTCCTCACCATTCCCTTTTTTTTCCCACTCACACTCGTGTATTACTCCAAGGCCAAGGCTTTTAAGGCTACCCTCCAATGAACTCCCTTCACTCTTGCCTTTTACCACTCTTGATTAGCCCAAGGTTGAGAGTCAACACCGTCAAATAATTCACAAGTGGTACTACTTCTTAGGGATGGAGTGGAGTTTATGTAAATCAAGAATGGACATGAAAACAAATAAGCATTCAACAAAATTAAAGGAAAAATAAAATAAAAAGAATTGGCACGAACAAGAACTAACTTAAGTTAAGTATGAACTAATACTCAAAGTAAACTAGCTAGAGTTAACTAACAAAAGTAGAGAATATTTTTTTTTTTGTTCTTCTTCTTCTTCTCCAAGAAGTGGGTCAATTTTATTTTTTTATTTATTTTTAATTTTTTTTTTTTTGTGTTTTGAACTAAGCCCCTTCAATACTCCAACAAATGGACTCAAATTCGGGAAAGCACTATTCCACAACTATATCAACAAGTTTTGACCACCAATTTCTACAAACAAACAACAAATCAACAAACCCATTTTCAAGTTTCTTCTTCAAAGCTTCAAATCCTAACAATGACTTCTCTTCTTCTTTTTTTTGCCATGTATTCTTTGATTTTCAACTAGAAAACAACAATATGTAGCTCAAAGAAATCAACCAACTCTCAAATTTTCTATTTTTTATTTTTTTGGCAGATTTTTTTTCTAACCTGTCACAGACCTTCTTGTGTTTGGACATGCTGCCTAGTCTGAGTCGCAAAATGCTTCAAGTTCCAAGCTTTTTGTACTACTCAACAGTATTCCTTGACCAGGACAATTCTTGATGTACCTGACTGATGTGAAACAAGAAGATAAAAATAAAATAGAAATAAAAAAAAGATAGATAAAAGAGATAGACACAATTAAATTCAAGCAACTAAGAGATGTAATGGTGGAACTAACCAAAAACACCACTTAATTGAGAAATAAAAGCACCTAATCTATTAGAATCCTCAAGAAAGTAATAACATTACTTGCAAATTCTAGGACAAAATGTTGAAGTTCAACAAAGGGATTCCAAACTCTCACAAGAGGCATAACATGTCCAAAAACTAAAAACTTATGAAACCCTAATTTCTACTATTTATACTAAAAGCTAAAATAGTGAAGAAAGACTCAATTGCCCTTCATTAAAATTACAAGGTAATTAAAATGGTAGAACACTTAATATATTAAATATCTTCAAGTCTTCTATGTTGGAGACTTCCAAAGGTTCCATATTCATCCATAAAACTTGCAATGCTTGAAGGTCCTTAGCTTGACTCCTTGTGAAAGGCCTCCTTGAAGTAGTGTCACTTTGATCTACATCAAAAGAGGTGCCAGAGGTTGGCCATAAAGGGGTAGAGGTAGGTCTAAAGAGTATTGAGGTAAGGTGATCGGTGATTAGGCAGGACATGAAACGACTTCAGCTCACCAAGATATGAGTGTGGAGGTCGTTTAGGATTGAAGATTAGTAGGTAGTTGAGTGCTTTTCTTTCCCAATCCCAGAATGAAATGTTACACATTTTACACCCAAGCTACCAAGCTCTCTTAGAAATGTTCTCTTTAAGGCAATAACACTACAATTCTTCTCCTTAATTTGAAGTTACGTCAGAGATATAACTTATTTTACCATAAAATGAAGTAGCTAGAGTGTCACTTGACAGTCGAGATAAGAACAATTTGTATACACAACACAATCAAGACTATGAAACAAGAAGGAAAAAAAATCTGAGCAAACTGGAAAATACATAGAAAAATAAATTTAAATTTTTTGACACACCCACTTTGATTTTTTCTCAAATAAATGATGGGACAGAAGATGATGTTGCTTTTTTCCTTAACTAAAGGTCTCGAGTTCAAGCATTGTGTATAAAAAATTCTTGATAAGTAGTATACCTCTCCGAATAAAGTCTACACAATGTAAATCTAAAATAATTAAATTTTAATGCAGATATCAAATAGTTGAAAGGAAAAAAAAAGTAGAAAAGGTTAAAATTGATGAGAAAAGGAAATGAAATGAAAGTGGAATGTGGGTCTATATACATTTGACAGCCAAATATGTGGGTCATATGGTAGAAAAAGATGAAAACCTTAGTAACGCTCTCTCCATAATTGTTCAGTTTAAAAATCAAAAAAATAATTTGCTATTTTATATCTATTTTACTCTCATAATTAAATATTTTCATTTTCCAATTACTATTATTAATCAATATTTTCATTTTCCAACATTTACACGACTTATAATTAATAGGGGTGATGCAGTAAAATCATCATTTTATTTATTGTTTCTTAAAGGTATGTCAAATCGAACATGAATAAGTAAAGATGTACAAAGAGAGTAGAACCAACGGAAAATAGTAATTTCACTTTGAACGAGAATAGGGGGTTAAGAAGACGTCCAACAAAGTTAGAGCATATAACTGATTTTTCAAGATAAATTTAAAATGTATCTTATGTATGTTAAATTAAACAATTTGTGTACATATTAGTGTGGAGAATCGCCTATTATAAGGGCATTTTTGTTATGCTTTTCTATGTCCTCTTTATTTTTGTATTTTTCTTTGCGTTGCTCGAGCCGAGACTCTTTCGAAAACAATTGTTCTACCTCCTCCACGAGGTAGGTATAAGGTTGATTATTCTTACTATTGAGTTGTTACAAAGTCATAGAGACAACATAGTGCCCTCTCTCCAGCATTTCTCCATACTGTCAAAATTTTCCTTCTTTTGAAAGACATGGCAGCAGCATCTTTTCTCTTCAACATTGCAAACTCCATCTTAGGTAAATTAGGATCTCATGGTCTTCAAGAGTTTTACTTGATTTGGGGTGTTAAAAATGAGCTCAACAAACTCAACAAAACCTTAGTCACCATCAGAGATGTACTGTTGGATGCTGAGGATCAACAATCCAAGAATCATGAGTTGACCAATTGGCTTAAAGAACTCAAAGATGTTCTTTATGATGCTGATGATTTTCTTGATGAAATTCAGACTCATGTACAACAGAGTCAAAGGTTGAAACCAAAGGTTTGTTTTTTATTCTCACCCTTTAAGTTTCTACTTTTTAGATATAGAATGGGTTATAAGGTGAAAGAAATAAGGGAGAGATTAGATAGTATTGCAGCTGATAAAGCTAAATTCCACTTATCTGAGAGAACTGTTGCCTTAGAAATGAATAAAAGGGGTTTGACATATCCATTTATTCTTCCTTCTGATGTTGTTGGAAGGAGGAATGAGAGTGAAGAGGTTATTGAAGTTCTAATGCAAAAGGGTGTTGCTGATGATCAGCGTGGTCTCTCTGTGGTATCAATTGTTGGGATTGGAGGTGTGGGGAAAACCACACTTGCTAAATTAGTGTATAGAGATGAGAGGATAGTTAAGAACTTTCCTGTGAGGATTTGGTTATGTGCTTCACAGGATTTCGATGTTGCAAAATTATCTAGAAACATAGTTAATTCGGCGAGTGGTGCATCTTGTGATAACTTTAATGTTGAACAAGTCCATATTTCACTTCAAGATGCTTTGAGGGGGAAGAGGTTTTTACTCATCATTGATGATGTTTGGAGTCGGGATCGTTTCAAGTGGTTGGAATTGAGAAGTTTGTTGATGGTTGGAGAGTGTGGAAGCAAGGTCGTTGTAACTACTCGTAGTGATTATATTGCCTTGATGATGGAATCTGTTGTTACGTATAACTTGAAGGAGCTTCCACATGAGGATTGCCTCTCTTTGTTTCTAAAATGGGCGTTTAGGAACGGACAAGAGAGGCATTTTCCGAACCTTACTAAAATTGGAGAAGATATTGTGAAGAAATGTAAAGGAGTGCCTTTGGCAGTAAAGACTCTTGGAAGCATGCTGTATGCGAAAACAGATGAACGGGAATGGTTAAAAGTGAGAGACGATGAGATATGGCAACTAAATCAGGAAGGTGATGATATCTTACCTGCACTAAGGTTAAGCTATAATCAGTTGCCATATTACTTGAAGCAATGCTTTGCTTACTGCTCAATATTTCCCAAGGGTCAAGAAATCGCAAGCAGTATGCTGATTCAGCTGTGGTCGGCTCAAGGGCTAATACATTCGTCTAACGAAAGCCAAGAGTTGGAAGATGTTGGTGTCCACTATGTGAAAGAGTTGTGCTCGAGATCTCTTTTCGAAGAGGTTGAAGCATATGACTCGTTCATAAGTATTAAAATGCATGATCTTGTGCATGACCTTGCAGTATTTGTTGCACAAACTGATTGTTGTGTCATAAAAAACAACACTGATAGTATAACTGAAAAGGTTCGTCATGTAACACTTGTCAATTATAGTCCTTCAGAGGAAAGCATTCCTGGAATTTTATGTAAACAGAACAGAATTCGGACCATTTTTGCTCCGTCTGAAGGATTTGAAAGATATGCTGCTCTTTTGGTTGGTCAATGCATTTCAAGATTCAAGTACTTGAGGGTGTTAGATTTACGCCATTCAAGTCTTGAGACGCTGCCAGATTCTATTGGAAACATGAAGCATCTAAGGTACATTGATTTTAGTGGCAACAACAACATCCAAATGCTTCCCTCAAACATCTGCAAGTTGCCTAATCTGCAAACTTTACGGATTGTTCTTTGCACGAAACTTCAGAAATTGCCAAGGGATCTGGGAAATTTGGTCAGTCTAAGACATCTGTACTTGACAACCAAAGAACAGAATTTGCCGGAGAAGGGATTGGGGTCCTTGGCACTTCTTCAATCCCTGTCCATATTCGGATGTGAAAATCTTGTATCCCTATTCGAAGGAATACAGAAGCTCACGAAACTTAGGACTCTAGTTATCGGTGATTGTCCGAGGTTGACTACTTTGCCAAGAGGCATAGTTCACTTGTCAGCCTTAGAGAACTTTATGATTGTCAACTGTGAAGAGCTTATGTTGTCCGACTGGCAAGATTTTGAGGGCCTAAAGAGAATCCGGTCACTTGTAATCGGAGGACTTCCACATTTGGTGTCTTTGCCAGAGTGGTTGAAAGGGGATTCTAATAGTCTAAAGTTCATTCGCATCTCAACATGTCCAAGCTTCATTGCAATGCCTGATTGGCTGGAAAACTCCACGTCCCTTGAGAAGCTTGAGATAACAGGGTGCCCGAAATTTTCATCTCTCCCGGATAGCATGAGTTGTCTTACTACATTGAGGATGTTGAAAATTCAGAAATGTCCTGAATTAACTAGACGATGCGAAAAGGATGCTGGAGAGGATTGGACAAAGATTGCTCACATCCAGGAAATTCATCTTAATGATATCACAATATATAACTAGGTAATCAAGAGCCTTCTTTTATATGTTCATGTATATTTGCAGCATCTTACTAAAGTTGGATACTTAAAACAACTTATATGCAGCGTTAACCACCACATCTCAGGTCCCTCGAGGCCTCGACTGATAATTCTATCTAGGATTGTTTTTGTCTTCCGTTTCGAGTTATCAATGCAACCTGACTCATCAACTTCTATTGTAGGTGAGATGAATGTGTCCAATCTATGATGGATGTCCCCACAATGTGTGATATTCCGAATCCTCATTACTAATGGAATCCAAATGATCTCTAAATTGATCAGAAGATCCTTTCAGTTGGCTAGAATCCGTTACTTGAACGAAACTAGATCTTGTGGAATCACACATGTAAGTTCAGAGATCACAGCTCAGAAGGACCATGACCTACTGAAGAGTGAAGATCACCTCATGTTATGTCTTTTTCATAGTAAAAGCAACTTCTTCTTTTTTTGTTTAAGCAGCATGTATGTATTCTAAAGTAAACTTACTGGTCGACCAATTCAAAGTCGCGTCTGGTAGGCCATTAAGAGGGGTATATATGTTAAAGCTGAAAGGTTCTAGCTCAAACTCGAAACGTCTAGTTAAGAGCAGAGGAATTAACCGTCTCATCATATCACTAGACTGATTATCAATTGTTTAATTTAGAAATTTAATTTAATTTTTTTGACACACCCACTAGTTAAGCTTCTCGCTTAACTAGAAGTTTCGAGTTCAAACTTTGAATATGAAAAATTCTTGATAGGTAGTATATCTCTCCGAACAAAGCCCTATACAATACAAATCTGAAATAGTCTAATTTTAATGCAGATTCGGATGCAAAATAAAAAATTAAATAATAAATATCATACAAAAATAAAATCATGTTAGGAATTAACAAGTAGAAAAAAAAAATGCAAGAAAGAGTTGTGAGGAGAAAGAAAAAAATAATGAGAAAAGAAAATGAAAGGAAGTGGAATGTGGGTCTCATATACCTTTGGCACAAATTTTCCATTAATTTCATTTCCCTAAAGAAAAGTCTCTTTCTTTTTTTCCATTTTGTTGATGCAAAGAAACTTCCTAGTTTGTAAGGTTGTCATATTTTTCCACCAAGAAAACTATGACCCACAAACTGTCTTTTTTCTTTTCTTATATGTAGATAGGATGTTATGGAGGCACGGAATATGGTAGAGGGTTAGTCGGTAGTTGTTTCTTGCATATTACTCTTGTAGTTAACTCTTAATATAATTTTATTTTAGTATAATATTTATTTTTCGATATTTTATTTTGCATTCGATATCTGCATTAAAATTTGATTATTTCAGATTTGCATTGTGTAGGCTTTATCCGGAGAGATATATTGCCTATTAAAAAAATTTCATACACAATGCTTGAACTCGAGACCTCTAATTAAGGGAAAAGCAACATCATCCTTTGCCTCATCATTTATTTGAGGAAAAACCAAAATGGGCGTGTCAAAAAATTTAAATTTATTTTTCTATGTATTTTCCAGTTTACTCAGATTTTTTTTTCCTTCTTGTTTCATAGTCTTGATTGTGTTATGTATACAAATTGTTCTTATCTTGACTGTCAAGTGGCACTCTAGCTACTTCATTTTATGGTAAAATAAGCTATATCTCTGATGTAACTTCAAATTGAGGAGAAGAATTGTAGTGTTATGCCTTAAAGAGAACATTTCTAAGAGAGCTTGGTAGCTTGTGTGTAAAATGTGTAACATTTCATTCCGGGAATGGGAAAGCAAAGCACTCAACTACCTACTAATCTTCTATCCTAAACGACCTCCACACTCATATCTAGGTGAGTTGAACCTGTGTCATGTCCTGCCTAATCACCGATCACCTCACCTCAATACTCTTTAGACCTATTTCTACCCCTTTATGGCCAACCTCTGGCACCTCTTTATTGGGGCATCCACACATCTCCTTACATGCTCGAACCATTTCTCAGCCTCACTTGGTAGCTTGTATGTATAATGTGTAACATTTCATGCAGCCAACCACAATATGTCTGCTTGGCTTGACTAATACAACTTTGTGCCTAGTAGGCCCACTAAGTTGCACTACAAGAAAAATGTGGATTACATGGGGATTTTCTAGGGATTACATATGAAAATTCGCAAGAAACTAAGTTTTCTGCGGATTTTCCTACCAAATAAAATTCTATGGTAAAACCTTCCTAGGTAATTCTTTTCTACGAATTTTAAAATTCCCAAGTAATTTACCTAGGGATTTATATTTCGCAGGTAAATTACTTGGGAATTTTCTTGCAAAAAAAATATACCGATTTTTTTTTGTAAAAAATTTAACAAAAAAGAATTTTTCTAGACAATATTAATTAATAATTAGTATCTCTCCTAATTAATTATTTTGTTCTTGAACCCCATACATTAAGGGGTCGTTTGGTAGAGCGTATTAGGAAAAATAATGCATGTATTAGCCTTGTGTATTACTAGTACCTTGTTTGGTACTTTTTTCAACCTATGTATAACTAATGCATATGTATAACTAACACTCTATTGTGTATTAAGGTGTGCATTGCTAATACCATGGATTTCTAGGCATTAACAATGCAATGGTTTTAATGCATGCATTAAAATAATAAAAGACCCAATTGTCCCTCAAAACCTTTTTTACGTCTTTTCCACCATGAAAGTGGAGGGTATCTTTGTAAATAACTTTTTAATGCATCAAACCAAACAATGCATTAAAATAATCTATGTATAATTAATGCAAGCATAACTAATACATGCATTATTAATACAACTCTACCAAACGACCCCTTACATGCATTATTAATACAACTCTACCAAACGACCCCTTAAGGACACCCCATACACATAGGCACATACTTAATTGCACTAACATAATCCTTACATGCATTACTAATGCAAACATTATTAATACAACTCTATTTAGCATTATTCTTATACACTCTACCTACCAAATGACCCCTTAAGGGCACCCCATACACATAGGCACATACTTAATTGCACTAACATAATCCTTACATGCATTACTAATGCAAACATTATTAATACAACTCTATTTAGCATTATTCTTATACACTCTACCTACCAAATGACCCCTTAAGGGCACCCCATACACATAGGCACATACTTAATTGCACTAACATAATCCTTATGTGCATTACTAATGCAAACATTATTAATACAACTCTATTTAGAGTTATTCTTATACACTCTACCAAACGAAAATGCATTAAAATAATCTATGTTTAATTAATGCAAGCATAACTAATACATGCATTATTAATACAACTCTAATTATTCTTATACACTACCTACCAAACGACCCCTTAAGTGCATTACTAATGCAAACATTATTAGTACAACTCTATTTAGAATTATTATTCGTATACACTCTACCAAACGACCCGTTAAGGACACCCTATACACATAGGCACATACTTAATGGGTAAACTACATAAATCCCACTAGTTTAGGTCCTAATTGCTTAGATTCCCAATAGTTTTAGATATTACTTCCTCTACCATATTTCATACTTAGGATACATGAGTTTAAATCCGTGAGATACATGTATCTGCCGAATTTAAAATTGAGATACATATTTTATTTGTTTAAATTAATAGGTTGTAATTGATTTCCTTAATATAAGGCGGAAATCAAGGAGTGTATTTATGTTTAATTTATTTTATTTTATTATTATTTGAAATAATAAATTCGCTAATATTATTAATAAAAGACAAAAACATGTATATCTCGGTCATGCAATTTGATTAATTTCATTTTATTACTCTTAAAATAATAAAATTCATTAATTTGATGTATCTATTATCAATATATGATGTATCCAACAAA
>NW_006239043.1:753460-755863 GCF_000226075.1 Solanum tuberosum
ATGTGTAGTACCTTTGACGAGAATCATCCGATTTTGGAAATGTTCAACCATTAAAGTGTCTGAGAAACAACAAAATCAAAAAATATAAAACCTAATTTGTAAAATTCTATAAAATTGAACTTTAAAACATTATGAACTCTAACTTAGATACAAAATCAAAATACGTGAGAATAATAAAATAATCGAAACAAACCTTTATGTATAATGTTGATTTGAACATGCAAACATATATTGAGAGGATGAAGGAAGACAGAGGGAAAAGATGAATTAAGGAAGAAGGAGGGATGGGCTTACGGAAGAAACGGCATATGTGAAAAAAGAAGAAGATGATTTGACTGGTTAATGGATATGAACCATTAATTAAGGAGTAGATAATTATTCAATTCCTTATTTAAGAGATTAGTGTATCTGATTAAAATTTTAAAAATATATGGTATAAATATTAAAAGTGATAACTCATATTTTAAACTAGAGGTAAATATAGTATAATTGTACTAACATAATCCTAGTCCACTCAACTTAATTGTACTAACTCATATTTTAAACTAGAGGTAAATATAGTATAATTGTACTAACATAATCCTAGTCCACTCAACTTAATTGTACTAACTCATATTTTAAACTAGAGGTAAATATAGTATAATTGTACTAACATAATCCTAGTCCACTCAACTTAATTGAACTAACTTAATCCTATAGCCCACTACCCAATACCCAACCTATATGTAATTACTTTATTCTACCAATGCTCTAACTAATAGCATTATAAAATGCTAAAGATCATGTGTCTTCCACCGATGTGATAAAAAGTACCACTAGCATTACACTAAACTTTGTTGTTTTTTTTCTAATTTGATTAATTTTTAAAGCTAAATTTAATTAAATTAATTGAGTATTAAAAATACAATTTAGATATTCACTACACAAAAAGTACTATAAAGTCATTTCATATTAATATGAGATAAAAATATATCTTAAAATGTTGAGTAAGGTTCATGTGATTTACCTTTTCAAAAATAAAGCATGACAACTATTTATATATATTAAAATAAATCACTACCATCCAATATATCATGAAAATTTTATGCTTACACTTTCTATGAGATAATATATTTAACGAAGCATATCAAATGTAGACAAAATTTACATTATGCATACAAAGTTCTTATAAATAAATAAATAATTGAAAATATAAATATATTTATAAATTTAATGTGCAAGGAAGTTATAAATCAATAATTGATTGTATATCTTATTAGGAAATTTGGTATTTATAATTTTAATTTATCTTTTAATAATTATATTTTAATATACTTAATTTTATATTTGGATATAATATCATTTAATAACTTACTATAGAGATTTTTTATTTTATTTTTAATGCTAGTAAAAATATAATATACCAATTGGATATACAAGTAAAAATTATTTATTTTTCTTTTCATATAATTCTATCAACAAGGGGTAATTAAACTTTTATGATAGTTATTTTTCTGTTGGATAAATGACTATCCATATAATTTTAATTATTTCTATCTTTCAAATAAAAAAAATGGTATCATTGGTTTTTAGTGAGATGAAAAATTAATTATATATAAGTTAAAAATATTTATTCTAAAATTTATGGTAATGTTCCAACATCGTATTAATTTGACAAATATTTATGATAGTTACTTTTCTATTGGATAAACAACTACCCATATAATTTTAAATCTTTGTATCTTTCAAATCAAAAAAACAAAATAAAAAATGGTATCATTGATTTTTAGCGAGATAAAATATTAATTATATAAAAATAATGAGAAAAGAAAATTAAAGGAAGTGGAATGTGGGTTGATCATATACATTTGGGAGTCAATTCCCTAAATGATCACCCAAGTTTAGGGAATTGTCTTAAAATATCATTTATGTTTCATTTAGGACCAAAATATCACTCAACTATCACTATTTTCCTCCAAATATACTTGACACTCCAAAAGCCCCACTCTCTCCTATTTGGCATGACATGTCATTAAAGTCTTTTTTTTAATAATAGACCTATTTAATTCATTAAACTCATTTAACTAAAATAAGCCATGATCATATTATTTTTTAAAAAGTTACATTAGTTTATTAAGAATAAATTTTCATACTTAAGAATCATTTATCATAATTAATTTTTTTAATTTTTTTATGTGATGATGAATAGTTTTTTAAAAATTACCATAATGTCATCAATTTTGAATAATTATAAACACATATATTCAAAAAAAATAATTGATATATAAATCACTTACGAATGTCAACTTACATCAATTAATCATATATTATATAATGGATCAATAATATTAAAGATCAATTAACTACTAAAAAATAATTAATTGGGTGCTTTGAAATTCATATATACTTGCAATATCTTTTTTT
>NW_006239043.1:756299-776776 GCF_000226075.1 Solanum tuberosum
TTATTTTTTAAAATGATGATTTAATGACATGACGTATCAACTAGAATAGAAGGAGACTTTTGAGGTATTTAGTATTATTTTTTGGATCAAAAATATAATAATATTCCCTTTCTATTTATTTATTTTTAAATATTGTAAGCATGAATTTCAAAATACACAATTAATATTATTGTAATAGTTAATTGACCTTTAGTATTATTGATTCATTATACAATTTATGATTAACTGATGTAAGTTAGCATTCATGTGTGATTTGTATATCAATTTTTTTGAATGTATGTGTTATAAGTATTCAAAATAATGATATTATAATACGTTTTAAAAACCTATTCTTCATAACATAAAAATAAAAGTTTAATTATGATAAAATATTCTTAAGTATGAAAATTTATTCTTAATAAACTAATGTAACTTTTAAAAAATTAATATGATCATGGCTTATTTTAGTTAAATGAGTTTAATGAATTAAATAGGTCTATTATTAAAAAAAAGACTTTAATGACATGTCATGCCAAATAGGAGAGAGTGGGGCTTTTGGAGTGTCAAGCATATTTGGAGGAAAATGGTGATAGTTGAGTGATATTTTGGTCCTAAATGAAACATAAATGATATTTCAAGGCAATTCCCTAAACTTGGGTGACCATTTAGGGAATTGACTCATACATTTGGCACAAATTTCCCATTAATTTCATTTCCCTAAAGAAAAGTAGACTTTTCTTTTTTTTCCATTTTGTTGATGCAAAGAAACTTCCTAGTTTGTAAGGTTGTCATCTTTTTCAAACTATCTCTATGGAGGCACAGATTATAGTAGAGGGTTAGTCCGTAGTTATCCCTTGCATATTACTCTTGTAGTTTTTTTCTTCAATTTTATTTACTATTTGTTGTTTCTCGATTATCAGTGGAAAGCATACTCTACCTTTTCGAGAGATCAATTATTAGGCCCAAAGTTGAAAACAACATTCTCTCACTTCCTCTGCCAAAGAACCAACCTTTCTTTATGGATCTTGTTCAAGAATCTTCAACTTTCCTTTCCATCACCAAGGATGCAAAGGTTCTACTAGATATGCTTCTAGTGAAAGTGAACTCTGTTGCTGTCATAGCATGGGCTATGAATATGCATTCTGAACTCATAAAACTAAATCGTTTTGTTTTAAGAAGAAGAGATGCTACATTGAGTCATGAGGTAGCTGAGATGCTTAAGCTTGCTTGTTATGATGCTGAACGAATCATTGACAAGTATGAAATTTGGTCTCTGCAAAACCAGTTGCTTCCTAGTTCGACATCATCAAAGGTGCGTGGTTTAATTTTCTCCTGTAGATTAAACCCTTTTGCTTATAGAAATCGAGTGTGTCTTGAAATTCGAAAGCTCGTAAAGATATTGGATAAGATAGGAGAAAAGATTGAACTTGTTGAGTGGGACCACACTAACTGCTACATTTTTCTACAATCAGGTTTTGACAGTACACGTACTCGTGTATCTGTACATTACTCTGGTGTTGTGGGTAGGGACATTGATAGAGATACCGTTATCGAAGCACTTTTAAAATCAGCAACCCTTTTTGTATATCCCATTGTTGGAGTTGAAGGTATTGGGAAAACTACTCTTGCCAAGTTGGTGTATAATGATCCAAGGATAGTTAGTCGGTTTCAGCTGCGTTTATGGGTTCGTGTGTCTCGTGTCTTTAAAGTAGAGGAAGTATTAGAACAAATTGTGAATTCAGTTAGAGAAGATTTATGTGAGAAACTTGATATGAATGAACTGAAGAATCTAGTTCATCAGACTTTGTATGGAAAGAATTATTTGATTGTGTTAGATGATGTGTGGAATGAGGACCCACTGAAGTGGGATGAACTGAAGAAGTTGTTGATGGTGGGTGCTTGTGGAAGTAAGATTCTTCTAACTACTCGGAAAAAGGAAGTAGCTTCGATAATGGGGACGGTTCCTGCATACTGTTTGAAGGGTTTGTTACGTGAAGATAGTCTGACTTTGTTCTTGAATAAGGCATTTGAACATGATCAAGAAGTACTATATCCAGAACTTGTTGACATTGCGCAAATGATAGTGCGTAAATGTAAGGGAAATCCCTTATTCTTAATGATTGTAGGATCTTCATTGCGCAAGAAAACTCAGAGATGGGAGTGGGAGATAGTTAACAATCACAGCGGGTGGAACTCAAATCAGAATGGCGAAATTCCATCTGCCCTAAGAGTGAGCTATGAGCAATTGACATCTAATCTCAAAGTTTGTCTTGCTTACTGCTCAATATTTCCCAAGGGCTGTGTGATTGAAATAGATAAATTGATACAGCTGTGGGTAGCACAAGGTCTCATTAGTAATTCTAATGAATCAGAAGATCTTGAGCACGTTGCAATTCAACATTTCCAAGAGTTATTGTCGAGATCCTTTTTTCAAGACGTTGAAGAATATAGTTCCGTTTATACTTCAATCTGTACAATGCATGACCTTGTACATGATCTTGCACTGTCAGCAGCAGGGGTTGAATTCTGTACAGTAAATTCTCACATACAAAACATTTCTGATGAGGTCAGACATGTGGCGTTTTCTGACTATGATTTGTCAGGCAAGGAACTGCCAACATCCCTTGTCAGTAACCAGGCATTAAGGACTATATCCTTCTCCATTGATGGAGTAGGGCCGATGAGTACAATGTTCGTTGAGAATTGCATAGCAAGATTCATGCAACTTAGGGTGCTAGATATCAGTGATTCATGTTTCGATGAGCTGCCTAGCTCTGTTGGCGAATTGAAGCATTTAAGATATCTTGATGTAAGTTCCAATGGAAGCATTAAAGAATTACCTGATTCGATTAACAAGTTGCTGAGCTTACAGACACTTCGAGTTTCTCATTGTCCACAACTTGAAGGGCTGCCTAAAGATATTGGAAATTTGATCAGCCTAAGACACTTATATATAACCACCAAGCAAGCATATTTTCCTGATAAAGCAATTGGCTGCTTATCATCTCTTCGTTCTTTGTGCATTCACAGCTGCAACAATCTCGTATCTTTGTCTGAAGGTCTGCAACATCTGACTAACCTTCGCACTTTGGCAATCATCGGTTGCCCAAGACTGACCTTTTTCCCAAGTGCTATGAAGCACCTTACTGCTTTAGAGAATCTGTTGATTGTTGACTGTAAAGATCTTACATTGTTGGAGTGGCAAGATATTGAAGGACTTAGGATGCTTCGGTCATTGGTTATCGGAGGCTTACCTGAATTGGAGTCAAAAGATGTTCACTGCCTTAGGAGCCTTCAGATGTTGGTACTTGCTGGTTTACCAGAGTTAGTTACTTTGCCGCGATGGCTTGAAGGTGCTAGTGCTACTCTACAATACCTGAGGGTGGAAAGGTGCCTGAATTTTGCAGCACTGCCAAAGTGGCTGGAAAATCTTACTGCACTTGAAAAACTTGAAATTTCCAAGTGCCGTAAATCATTTTCATTGCCCAAGGGGATGAGTCGCCTCACAAACCTGAAGGTACTTAAGATCGACAACTGACTGATCTTGAGTTCAGAATGCCAAGGCAGGACATCTCATATTTCTGAGGCTCAAATCAACTGACTGATCTTGAGTTTTGCTTCTTTCATACCTTGGTTGGTTATATCATGTTTCATTTTTCTATGTATTTTCCAGTTTCTTCAGTTTTTTACTTCTTCTTCCCATCTGCTTGTTTCACAGTCTTGATTGTGCTACGTACTTTGTTTTATGGTAAAATAAGCTATATTTCTGATGTAACTTCAAATTGCTTCAAAAGAATTGTAGTGTTATGCTTTAAACAGAACATTGCTAAGAGAGCTTGGTAGCTTGTGTGTAAAATGTGTAACATTTCATGCAGCCAACCATAGGCTGCTTGCTTTTTGCGATCGTTCTGATTACACTTCTTTTGAGTCGAGGGTCTAGCGGAAACAACATCTCTACCTCACAAAGATAGGGGTAAGGTCTATGTAATCATCTCACTTGTTGGATTATGCTGGGTATGTTGTTGTTGTTGGTTTAACTGTCATAATATTATCTTCAAATTGATTATCATCAAAGACCAATTTACTACAACTACAACTACACCCTCAGTCCCAAACAAATTGGGGTTGGCTATATGAATCTCCGCTTCTTCATCATATAGTCGGATTTGGAACCAAGAAAATACATGATTAGGCACTTTGTGACTTCAAGAAGGAAATAATGAAGGGATTTTACTACTTTTATTGGATATATCATTCTTGTTTCGGACTGAACAACTTAAACAAACATAAAAACAATGGTACAGAACTTATCTTGAAATTGACCTTTTCTGAGTATGCTCACTTCGCGACATGAACGAGACTAACATCATCGATGACAGGTCCACACATGTGACCAAAGTCGTGTACCTTCGTGTGATAGAATGGATTATAAAAAGCTATTGTTGTCCTAGTTTTATCTGCTCGGAACTTGAGGCTTGCTGTCTTGTACCATCCCTTTCCACTTGATACAAATGAAACTTGTGTACTGGCCTTGCCAGCGAATGCTTGGACTGTCATTGTTCCGTGGCAGTCATTGTTTGCATCGCCAATGATGAAAGTCAGGTTGTAGAATTGTTTGGGGACTGTCCTTACTATCTGTGCAATGCCTGTTTCCCTTCCTCCTATTAATTCAATAGCTGCATTTCCTGAAGGTACTAAGAAATGCTTCGAGTCGATATATTTTGCTGGTTTTGCAAACTGAACCATCCATCCCGGAATTGGTGAGTACTTGTCTTGTTTCAGAGGCAGGACGAGCACCCCTGTCGAGAAGTTCTTGAATACATGCGGACCAGCTTCAAATCCACCATTTTTCACCAAGTTACCTGCATACATAACCAGGAAAAAGGTATTGCATTGCATCAGGATCTGATTTTTAAAGTTATTAAATATGCACCATTCTGCTGAAAGAATTTTCGGCGTTTGCACAAATCGCTTTTTTTGAGGCCACCTGTCTACCTTTTAAGGTAGGGATAAGATCTGCGTACACTCTACTCTCCCCAGATCTCACTCATGGGATTACGCTAGATATGTTATTGTTGCTTCTTTTGAGGCCACTGTTTAAACTTTGTCCACATTAGCTTACTGGGCTGAATTTGTCTGCTGAAAGGAAAATTCATCCAACTATGTTTGAAGGCGAATTTTAGCCCACTGGACTAAGGGGAACATACTTTAAAGAGTAGTCTCAGAAAAGGCCAACAACAACACCAAACCTTACCCCTACCTTGAGAAGGTAGAGAAGCTGAATCCGATAGACCCTCGGCACAAAAGAGATGAAAAAAACGACACTAGCAATAAGCAGGAACAACAACAAGAAAATACAATAATCGAGATTCGAGGCTAATGAATCAACTAATAGAGATAGAAATCTAAGCATACGAAAATACAAGACTAATGTGAATACTCCGGGAATGAGAAAGCAAAACACTCAACTACCTACTAACCTTCTATCCTAATTCTCGACCTCCACACTCATATCCTCGGTGAGCTGAAGCTGCTCCATATTGTCCTACCTAACCACCTCACCTCAATAATTCTTAGGCCTACCTCTACCCCTCTACGACCAACCTCTCGTACCTCTTTACCAGGGCATCCACACATCCTCCTCTTTACATGCTTGAACCATCACTAAGGAGACCACTCTCAGAAAAGGCCATATGGTACAAATTATCAATGTATTGTAGGCTTACCTTTAGTATATGTAGCCATAGGCAATTCCTTGATTGCAATATGGTCTAGAATTGGTCCACAAGCTGGATCTTCTTGCATACCAGGATTGTGAAATTTGACCTCAACATAATTAGATGTTGTTTTGAAAGCCCAAGCATAAGTGTCACCACCATCAGCACTGTACAATGTCTGAATAGGAAGATCACTAGACGTGTCTCCAGCCGAGAGGGTAAGGACCTCATCTTGAGCACAAGTCCTAGTGGCTCCAAATGTGAGTGAGTATGCAGTGTTTGGCTTCACCTCTACATACTGAGAGATGGAAGCCTCATTCCCAAGTCGGATCGCGTGGGCCCCACGAGGTATCGGGAAGTAGAACCCCCCTTCCTGGGGCCCACCTGATACCCACTCCACTACACCACTGATTTCCCATTCAGGCAAGGAGTATTTGCCAATGATCACTGTTTTCTTTAGTTCTGATGGCTTTGGCCCTTCTTCGAAATCGCCATTTTCCAGTAGACCTGTCATTATCACACCACAGTTTATAGTACATTTGAGATAACATTCAAACAAATCTGAGTATTGCCAATCAAATCAATGCATACAAATACAAAAATGCTCAAATTATCTTATCAAGCTAAAGTCCAAAAGTTGGCTACAACCTCAACTTGGTTGATTTGCTACTCCAAAGTTCAAAGTATAGTCTACATCAGTAGCGGATCCAGGATTTTCACTAACATAGTTTGAAAAATAAAAATGTAGCATCCTGGATTTGAACTCGAAACCTCAAAGTAAATTTTGTAACTCCCTAACCTACTGAGTCAACCTCTAATCCTATGTTCGGAGGATTCCAAACATATATATAACCATTAAAAAAAATTTGAAAAATTACTTCTATATACAATGTAATTTTTTGTTGAGTGGTTCCCAGATCCATAAAAACTTAAGCACTACTTATCTTTATAGCAGCTAAAAGAAGTAGAACTTACCATCAAGATATGGAACAATTGGAGCAGTTGCAGCAGAAGCTAAGCTGATGTACAAAGAGAAAATGAGTACAAAAGAAAGAGAGAAAATGGAAGAAGCCATTTTAGTGCAAAAAATCTTGATGAAAAGAAAGAAATTTAAACTAGATTTGAAGAGAAAAAGGCAGGAATATGTCCTATTTAAAGAATAAAGAAGTAAAACAGTATAAAATTTACTCCCTCCGTCTCAATTTAATTGTCTTACTTCCATTTTTCGTGTGTCCCAAAAAAAATTAGTCTTTTGTTATATTTAGTAAGTTTTCCAACTCCAACATTATACATAGTAAGTTTAAGACCACGAAATTTAAAGGACTACATACATGTTTTATTTAAGACCACGAGATTCAAAAGTTTTCCTTTATTTCTTAAACACCGTGTCAAGTTAAAACCAGACAAACGAATTGAAACAGAGGGAGTCTCTTACTATATTTAGTAAGTTTTCCAACTCCAATATTATACATTGTAAGTTTAAGACCATGAGATTTAAAGGACTACATACATGTTTCATTTAAGACCACGAGATTCAAAGTTTTCCTTTATTTTTTGAATTTTATGTCAAGTCAAAACCGGACAAACAATTACTATAACGGAAGGAGCAGTGAGGATAAGATTAAAAAAAAGATATTTATAGACATTGCATGGTACTACCACTTAATATGCCATGAAAATGTGTCAGGTTGTCTCATTTTTACCCTTTATTTTATTGCAAAAACCTGACACTCATTTATTAATAATTGAGTTTATATTGTCTGTACTGGCAGTTTATTATTATTTTATTACTCTATCATTTTAACTTGAATTATTTCATTTCAAAATCAAATTTAAAATGAAAAATTAGAAGATACTATATTAAGTTGAATTGCACCGACCTGTTGCACCTGTGTTGGATCCTTAAAAAAAAAGCATGGCTTTTGAAAGATCTGACACGCACCTGACCCGATGAACATGGCTTATACTTAAATTATACACTGTCTGGTATATGTAACTTCAATTCTTAAACAAGTTTAATACAAACCAAGAACATGGCGTACCTAAAGTCTTCATTGGTTACCATAATTTCCTCTGTTTCACTTGTAATTAGTTGACATTGTAGAATTCAGTGAAGTTTCCTTTTGTTTATTCTTGTACTCCCTCCGTTTCAATCTGATAGTCTGGTTTTGATTGGCACGGAGTTTAAGAAAAGTAAAGAAGAGTTCTGAATCTCGTGATTTTAAACTAAAAGGATATGTAGAATGTACTAAAATGCTCTTTAATCATTTGGTCTTAAACATGTCAGGTGAAAGTTGAAATCAAAGAATTGCTAAAAAAGAAAAAAGGACACTCTTTTAAAACGGACTAAAAAGGAAAATAAGACAAACAGATTCTGCTATTCTAGGTGCTTTACGGATGTGATTTGAAATGCCAATGCCTTAAAGTTGATCAATCAACACAACAACATCATACCAGTGTAAATCCACGAGTGGGGATCTGGGGAGGGTAGGATGTATGCAGACGTTACTCCTATCTTAAAGTCGATCAATGATTCACAAAATAGATTCTGTCCTGACTACTAACTAGATGTAATGAAATAACTCTTAACCAAACAAGTTCATCAGTACCATGATTCAAGTTAAATTTTCAAAATTTAGCTTGCTGAAGGATCAGGAAAGTTGATGCTATCGTCGAGTTTGGAATCAAGAGAATACATTTCTACAAGGAAACAAGAGAGTGATTTTACACTTTTATTGAATATATCATTCGTATTTGGAGAGAAAAATCTATTCATGTTTAAACTTGTCTTGATATTGACCTGTCCTGAGTATGATCACTTCATTCTGTTTATTTACGGAGATGAACGAGACTAACATCATCGATGACAGGTCCACACATGTGTCCAAAATCGTGTATCTTCGTGTGATAGTATGGATTGTAGAAAGCTATTGTTGTTCTAATTGAATCAGCCTGGAACTTGAAGCTTGCAGTCTTAAACCATCCTTTTCCATTCGATACGAAGGTAACTTGTGTACTAGCCTTTCCAGCAAATGCTTGAACTGTCATTGTTCCGTGGCAACTGTTCTGTGCATCGCCTATGGTGAAAGTCAGGTTGTAGAACTGTTCTGGGATTGTACGTATCGTCTGTGCAATGCCTGTTTCCCTTCCTCCTATTAATTCAACAGCTGCATTTCCTGAAGGCATGAAGAAATGCTTCGAGTCTATGTATTTTGATGGTTTTGCAAACTGAACCATCCATCCTGGAATTGGTGAGTACTTGTCCTGTTTCAAAGGCAGGACGAGTACCCCTGTCGAAAAGTTCTTGAATACATGAGGACCTAGTTCAAATCCACCATTTTTCACCAAGTTACCTGCATATGTTCCATCAACAAGGTATTTCTATAAGGATCTCATTTTAAGTATGCAACGACAACAACAACAACGATATACACAGTGTAATCCCACAACCGGGGTCTGGTGAGGGTAGAGGGTATGTAGACCTTACCCCTACCTCGTAGAGATAGAGAGGTTGTTTCTGATAGACCTTCGGCTTAAAACAAAGCACTTCCAAGAAGTTTAAAAAGGAGAATACAGAAATGATATATAGTAGTAACAAATGTTGTCTCCGTTAGTCTATTTGAGCTAAATTTGTCTACGGAAAGGAAAGTTCATCCGACAACTTTTAAAGACAAAATTTAGCCCAGTGGACTGTAACGGGGACTGATATTGAAAAGTTTTTGCCTTAGAAAAGGTCATACAACAACATCATACCCCGTGTAATCTCACAAGTGGGGTCTGGGGAAGGTGATGTGTATGCAGTCTTACGATCATACAGTATTGTAGGATTGAAATTTACCTTTAGTATATGTTGCCATAAGCATTTCCTTGATTGCAACATGGTCTATAAGTGGTCCACATGTTGGATCTTCTTGAGTACCAGGATTGTGAAATGTGACCTTAACAAGATCAGATGTTGATTTGAAACCCCAAGCATAAGTGTCACCACCATCAGCACTGTACAATGTTTGAATGTTAAGATCACTAGACATGCCTCCCGCGGAGACGGTAAGGACCTCATCTTGAGCACAAGTCCTGGTGGCTCCAAATGTGAGTGAATATGTTGTGTTTGGTTTCACCTTCACATATTGAGAGATGGAAGCCTCGTTCCCAAGTCGGACTGCGTGGGCCCCACGAGGGATCGGGAAGTAGAATCCGCCTTCTTGGGGCCCACCGGACACCCACTCCACTATGTTATTGATTTCCCATTTGGGCAAGGAGTGTTTGCCTATGATAACTGTTTTATTCATGTTTGATGGTTTTGGCCCTTGTTCAAAGTTTCCATTTTCTAGTAGATCTGTGAAATGTTAGAAAGGGATTAATTATATACGACAACATATCCAGTATAATTCGACAAGTAGAGTCTCGAAGGGTGTTTTGTACATAGACCTTACCCCTACCTCATGCGGGTAGAGAGGTTGTTTCCGATAGCTCAGTCAAATCCATGCATACAATGCAAAATTACTCAAATGTAAAATTATTGGGCTGAGGTGTAAAAGTTGGCTACAACCTCAACTTGGTCAACTTGTTACTCTTCTAGACTTATGTTGCTCAAACTCTTCAAAAAATCTCATCGGATACTTGTCAGATTCTTTAAAAGTAATGCATGTTTTATAGGATCAAATATTGGTGCGACAACATTTTTGGAAAGTCCGGGCAGCATAGCTATCAGAGCAATGATGAAATAGAAATTTTATTAAGAATACTCAATATTTAATGAATATATGTATATAAAATTATATTTAACCTATATACACAATAATATTTTCGGATGAATATCTGCCCCCCTTCTACAGTACCAAAAGGACTCTAAATACTAATAACATCCTCATTACACATTAAAAGAACTTTTCTAAACACTACTAATCTTTATGGTAGCTAGATTTGATATGTTGCTCGAACTATTCAAAAAATCATTGAATGTGTCTATCGAAACCTCAAAAACATAGTGCATTTTAAGAGGATTTGATATAGGTGCATTAATATTTTTGAAGAGTCGATCCAATGTAACATCGCAAGAAAGTAAATAAGAAAATTCATATAAAGGGAGAACTTACCATCAAGATATGGAACAGTATTAGCATAAGCAAAGCTATTGTATAAAGAGAAAATTAATATAAAAGAAAGTGAAAAGAAGGAAGCCATTTTTGTTCAAAAACTTAGTGAAAAAAAAGAAGATGAAAATCTCAATTAGATTGAAGAGAAAAAAATCAAGAATATGGTCCTATTTAAAGAGTAATGAATTTTTTAAAAAATATATAAAATTAATTAAATATAATATTTAGAAAAAGAAAAAGAAAAAAAATGTATTGCCATTACATTGTGCCACTAAATTAGCCGTGATATATGTTAGGCTGTCTCATTTTTTTCTCTTTATTTAATTGAAAAACAAAAGAATGTAATTTTTATATTCGAATCAATTTACATGCATCTCGCATCTCATCAGCATAGATACCGAGTACTCATCTACACCAACAATGTATATATTCATATTTTACACCATCAAGTTAAATTGATCTACGACAATAGAAAAACAATACACTATGCTTAGTTACTCAAATTTTCATTACAATATATTGATATGAAGATTGGGATCTCTTCAGGCTTAATTAAAGACTTAGGGTTTGAATCTGGAAATAAAAAACACTCTTAATAAGGTGTATTTTACCATCTTAATTGTCTACTAAAATTGATGAAAATTTAAATTAGTTTGATTAATAAATTTCAAATATTAGATGATTAAAAAACACTTTAAATTCTTAAACAAGTCAAATATCAAGAACGTGGCT
Organism: Solanum tuberosum; assembly: GCF_000226075.1. Classification (NCBI taxonomy): domain Eukaryota; kingdom Viridiplantae; phylum Streptophyta; class Magnoliopsida; order Solanales; family Solanaceae; genus Solanum; species Solanum tuberosum. The sequence goes on from NW_006239043.1 coordinate 767,824, forward strand.
TACCTAAAAGGCTTCATTGATTTCCTTAATTTGCTCTCTATCAATTAGTTGAAAATTTATAGATTTCAATGAAGCTTCCTTGTTGTTTATTTTTGTATTCCGTCTTATATTATCTGTCGCGATTTTTATAAATAATTATCTCAAATTACTTATTGAAATTTAAGATAAAATTAATTAATTTTTTTCTAATTTATCCTTAATAGTAATTGTTCTTAAAGATTGAGATTATATTTTAAGATATAAATAAAAATAAAATTATCAATAAAAAATCTCTTAATTAATATCTTTTTAACAATTATATAAAAAAAAATACAACAAATAATTTGAGGTCAATAAAGTATTTCACATGAGATTTAATTTAAGCCTTTGACTTTTATCCAATGAATGTGTACAGACAAGTACAAACTGACTTTTTCACTAATCATTAATGTTTCATTAATTGATGGAACATGTTTTTTTTAAAAAAAAAATCAAATACCATTTGAATTTTAATAATTACTATGATAAATATAAGTTGGTGTTCCTTTAAGCTATGGTTCATATATATGATTTGCATGTGAACTGAGCATTTGAAATGTATTTTTGCTTATCATATGAAATTGTTTTAATTTTGTCTTTCTTTATACGGTACGTTTCGTATTTTTATCATTAAGAAATATTTTTACTACAAAATTATGGTTATAGGGAAAGAAGCAGCACACTAAGCGGATCTATAATATAATTTATGGTTTCACGTGAATTAGTAATTTTTTTCTCTCAAATCTATATATGTATTAAGAAAATCTATTTATAAGTATTTGAATATGAGAGCTTGCTTGCCATTGCTATTGGGAGGTCAAAAATATTATATATATTTTTTAGAAAAAACACTTTTAAAATAAAAATAAAAATAAGTGTTTGGCAAATTCTTAAAACTATTTTTAAATGGAAGGAGAAGCAATTTTTTCTGATATTGGGAAGAAGCTAAATATTTCTGCTTCATAAAAAAAGCATAAGCAAAAAATTATTTTTTTAAGACTAAAATATCCCTTTCATACATACATATTTAATACCAATATATCTCTTATTAATTAATTAGCATATCTAATATGTTTGGTTAAGTTTCATTAAAAAATTATTTTATATTTTATATTTTTATATAATTTTATTATTGTTTTATGTTTATATATTATTATTTATATTTTAGATTTTTTATATTATTTTATGTTTTATTTTCCAAAATTAGAAATAAAGGTAACAACAATATTTTGTAGGATTAAAAATATGAAAGAGTTTATTTATTTTTGTGGTGAATTTTTTGTATATAGTGATTTAATTTGTGGAATGATTTTTGAATTTATTTTGCCAGATATTTTTAATTATATTTAAGTCATCATGTTAATAATATATTAATACTTAATTTATTTATGTATAATATTAATTGAAAATTTGAATATGTATATTTTAATTTAATTAAAAAACTTCTAACAGACATTTAAAATATTTTATCTCTATAAAATAATCTTAATATTAAAAGTACATTGATACTTATCATTTTTCGTTATTTCACTCTCAAAAGCTTTTTTTAAAAAGATTAGTCAAACACAATTTACCTATTAAATCCTGAATTCTTAAATATTACAAATATTTTTTTTACCGGAAAACAAACAAAGAAAAAAATAAGTGAAAACATTAATTATCCTCAAATTCAATATTATCTCGCAGTTCCTATTTGTTCTTGAATTGAATACAGTTTTTTTTTTTTCTACATTTTTTATAGAGCAACTTTCACATATAGCAAACACAAAATTCATATTTGTATGCTATAACAAAGTTTACATAATTGCGCTCCATAACAAGCATAAATATGTATATTTCGCTATACATATATAAAAGAAAGCAGTTGTATAATCTGCTTTGGTATACATATACAAAAAGATCAATTGTATAAAGTGAGAGAGGCGAGTGAGCGAGCGAGATCTGGGAAAGGGGGAGAGGGGAACGAAAATATATGTATATATACAATTTTCTCTCGCTTTATACAAACACAAACACACTTTATACACTTGCATTTGTATAAAAAATGAGAGAGGCGAGGGAGAGAACGAGAGTGGCGAGCAAGATTCACCAGGAGAGAGGTGAAATAGCAACAGTTTGCTATGAGGTACAATTAAATCAAACTATATTTATAGCATTTTATTTGAATTAATAGTTTGCTAGTATATACAATTTTCCCTTTTTTATATGGCCTTGCGTCCGATTAATTAGGTCAGGAAATATCATATATCGAATAAAAATATATTATAAATAAGAATTATTCAAACTCGAAGTTACATTAAATAATTATATATAGATGATATATGTTTACACTTTATATATAGTTCTTTAACAATTAGCACTTAACTATGCTTAATAACTATGTATCCTCTACTTAACTATAGTAAATTTATACGATTTGATATTAATTAGATAGAAGTGTACATAGATCGAGTTGGTTCAAGTTTTTTACATACCAAACTAAATTATTTATGTCGGATTTCTAAATCTATAAACTAAATCAAATTAATAAAATTTGGGTTCTTGAACCTCTAATTTTTTCAGATTTTTCGGATTCTCTAGTTTTTTGGGTTTTTCATAAATTATTCATACAAACATATAATTAATTTTTGTTTCAGATATTTATTTAGTTTTACCAAAATATAATCACCAAAGGTGTTTCTTAAGAAAATAACACCAAACATGATATGAGTGGTGACACTAATTATATTCAACAAAAATAATAATGAAATCACAATAAACAAATATTACAAATAACTAAGTTAAGATGAAAATGATCATAATTTTAAAGTACTTAGGACCCGTTTTGCCCCAAGAATACTTTGGAAAAACATGGGGAAAACTTGGGAAGTGGTGTTTGGTCATATAACTTGACAAATATATTTGCCAAGTATCCCAAGTTTCCGAGTACTAGAAAAATCTAGTATTTGGGTCAAGTTCTAATAGTTGAGAATTTTAAAAAATTCAAAAATTACCCCTAACTTTTTTATTTTATAAAAAATACTCATTATTTATTAATTCCAACTTTTTGTTATTACCTCCTCTGAAAAAAGTTTGAATTCTAATTTGAGTGACAAAATTAAGAAAAAAGAACAATTTGTGTTTAATAAGTTAACATTATAACCGAATCAGTGACAAGTTTGAGTATGAGATTAATGTATTGTCTTGCCTATGTTGTTATTTTGTTATTGTTGATTGTTATCAATGTATACTATAAGGTTATTTTTTAACGAAACACATTCATTATAAAATGATGATACAAATTTATGTGTATTTTAATAGTTTTTAGAACTTATGGGTATAGATCATATTTTTTGAAGTAGTCCAATATTCTTGAAAAAACTTAGCTTGAGGCCAAACATATGGTGTAATTTCACCAAAAACTTGGCCTAAATATTTTTGTCAAGAATATTTGGGAACTTGAGGCCAAACGCTAGCTTAATCATGCCAAAATAAGTCTAATGAGTATTAATAATCTGACTAAACATTAAAGAAAACTAAAATTAGGTTGTGTATTTTAATTATCTAAACAAATATATAACTAAAGAACAAATATTCAACATTATTGTCATTCTTAGTATTGAGTTGCTTTTTTTTGTTAGCAGTAGTATTGATTTGATTTTGATTTGAACTTTGTTAGAGTTAATAATATTTATGAAATATAAACTTTATTAGACTATTCAAAATTCTAAGTCAAACTTGAAATAATATGTTAAAAAATAGAAATTATGAAAAAATATAAAAAATATTTATAACTTATATCAAAATAATACTTTTATGTATAAAATAATTTTTAAAAACTATATATATAATGTTGGGTTGGTTTGGTCTTGGGTTGACTTTTTAAAGTTAAAATCAAACCAACTCAATATAGTTGGTTTTTTCTTCGATACCAAACCAAGTTAAACCAAATCACTAATCAAGTTTTTTTTTCTCAATTTGACTCAATTTACGATTTGATGCGATTTCTAATTCGATTTTGTTCACCCTAAAACTAAATAAACATTAACCTCTTTAGAATATTAGTACAATCCAGCTGGATAATCCTATTTTCTATCTACTAGCTAGTTTTGCCGTTGTACAAATTAATAGCCTAATCCTATTTGGATAATTAAAGGTACATCTTTATTATTTCTTATACATGACAACATACGTAAAATAAATAAATCATAAATTAGAAATTATACTAAAAATTCTAAACCTAAGTTTCAGCTCGTGCATCAAGTATTCTGTGTTAGCAAAGTCGTCAAACTTTAAGGTATGTAATGTAGACAATTGCTTACCTTAATACAAGTATTAGAGATTATCTTCATAGATCATATCAAACTGGTGACATATAAATCACACGAAAAAATACATATAAATATTATAATTAATATGTCCTCTATCCTTCTTCCTTATTATAATTCTAGAATTAGTATTAGTAGTAGGTGTATTAAGATCATTAGGAATTAATTATTATTTTTTTAAGTTTTTTGCAGATATATGGAGGAGTTCAATTCAATTCCATTAGGTTATAGATTTTTACCAAAAGATGATGAGCTCATTGAGCATTATTTGATGAAGAAAATCAATGGTGAAAAATTACAAAAAATTAATGATTTTCAAGAAATATGTATCAATAATTATCATCCTCAACAATATTGCAGTAAGTCGTTTTTTTTTTTTTTTACTTTTTATTAATTCGTAAGCACTCTTTATTAGAATCCATTTTTTTATATTCAAAACTTGAATTCGAGACTTTGATTAAGAATGAAGAGATTTTATCTGTCCCATCCTACCATAACCTTTGGTAGTAAGTCTTTAATTTGTCTTATATCTTCTTTTTTCGTTAGATGTTTTTAAAAACAATTAATTACTCATCCGGTGATCATTATTTGTATTTGGGCATTGGAGGGATCCTATTCATTCCATAATAATCTTGGTCTAATTCAATTTATTTATTTATTTTGTTTAAGTTTACGTACATTGACGTTAAGTAGAAGAATTTTCTTTTTGTGTACTATATGTATTTAAGTTGAGGAGTTTTTTCTCTCTTTTTATTTTTTTGTTTAATTATATCTATATTGACATTAAGTAAGAATATTTTTCTCTTTTTATTTATTTTATTTATTTTGGTTCTTACGAAGAAAGGTTTCATGCGTGCAAGTTAGGAAAAAAAGGTAAAAAATTATTGGCACTTGATATTTAATTATATGGTAAGTCGATATGATTTTATATAAGCATATTATGTGAGCAATTAGTTTTTAGATGAAAAAAAATATTACTATGATTACACACATAAGATAATACATTTTTACCTAGAAGAAAATTATTGTGTCGAAACCCTAAATCTATTATTTGGAGGAGTTATTGGAGTTCTATAGTTACATGTTGTAGAACAAAATTCTATATTTTTTATTAACAAATTCAAGTAATATATATGTATGTGAAACTCGAAGTCACGTAGGACTTTTGCTTGATCTGATACCTGATTTAGTTAATTATATTGTGATATCAATATTATCTTGTCTTTTACTTGCGGTTGAGGGTTTATTGGAAATAGTATGTTCTCTACCTTCACAAGGTAGGATAAGATCTGCATACACATCACATTACTCTCTATATCCCACTAGCGAAATTACATTGAATATATTATTATCATTATTTGTAAATATGATCTCGTCTAAAAGCTAAGACACTGAATTAATAAATCATATATCTTTATGTTCCTTTTATAAATATTTACAATTACGTAAATCATTTTTTCACATTTTTTTCGTATGAGCTGTTCATGTACATGCAATTTGTGTCTAGTCTGATACCTTGTTGAATTATATGTGTAATATATATTATCTAGTATAAAATGTGATTAATTTGTTAGACGACATCTTACACTTTACTTAATTATGTATTCATCAGCGACGGAAAATAAACACAAAAGAGGGGACAATTGGTATTTCTTCACAAGAAGGGAAAGAAAGTACAAAAGAGGAGGTAGACCAAATAGACAAGTGGGAGGCAGCAAAGGCTTTTGGAAAGCTACTGGTAATGATGTAGAAATAAAGAAAAATGGTCAAATTATTGGGTACAAAAAGACACTTGATTACCAAGAAGAAAAAGGAATTAAATCTAAGTGGAAAATGCATGAATTTCGTATTGATAAAAAAAGTTCTCCACATGAGGTTAGTAATTTTTTTATATATATTGTTAGTTAGTTTTGAAATTACACTCAATATATTGTCGTTGTCACCATCGTTATAGTATAGTAGTAGTGTATATATGCTCTTGTTTAGTATTGATGAAATTACAGTATGTTGTTGTCGTCGTCATTATAGTATAGTATATATATATATGTTCTTATTTAGTTTTGAAATTTCACTGAATATATTGTTGTTGTTGTAGTAGTATATATATATGTTCTTATATAATTTTGAAATTTCACTGAATATACTGAGCCCGTTTGGATTGACTTAAAAGTCAGTCAAACCTACTTTTAAGTCAGTTTTTGACTTCTGAAAGTGTTTGGCAAATATAAAAAAATAACTTAAAATAAGTTACGAAGTGTTTGGTAAGGTAAAAAAATGACTTAAAATAAGTCAAAAACCAAAAGTAGGTCTCCCCCTACTTTTTATTTTTTGACTTAAAAGTTATTTCAGTTTGACTTTTTATTTTTGACTTAAAAGCTATTTTTTTAAGTCAATCCAAACGGGCTCTAAATATGTTGTTATAGTGTATGCATGTTCTTATTTGATTGTGAAACTATATTGAATATGTTGTTATTGTTGTTGTTACAGTAGTAGTAGTAGTAGTAGAGTAGTAGTAGTAGTAGTAGTAGTAGTAGTAATAGTAGTATATATGTTCTTGTTCAGTTTAGAAATTATACTGATCAAATATGTTGTTATTGTAGTGTATATATGTTCTTATTTGACGGTAAAATTACATTAAATATGTTATTGTTGTTGTTGTTGTTACTGTAGTAATAGTAGTATATATTGTTCTTATTTAGTTTTGAAATTATACCGATCAAATATGTTGTTATATGTTCTTATTTAGTTTTAAAAATACATTGAATATGTTGTTATTATTAAATCTTCTTATTGTAATTTTTTTATAACATTCCTCAATGTTTTTTTTTCAATAGAAGAATTAATTGTTTTTTTTGCATTTAACCACTTAAAATGTTTGTAGTTGGACAAAAGTGTATTGTGCGAGATCTATATCAACAAAAGGACCAATAATAACGATGAGGATATTATTCAAGCTACGAGTGACAATATTAATGAGGTTAGAAATGTCAATGACAATATTTTTAACAATATTATTCAAGCTACGAGCTATAATATTGACGAAGTTAAGTATGTCAATGGCTATGAAAATATAATTGATCATGACGATCCGATTCATGAAGAAAAATTGGAGCATGGACAAAATTTTATAGGTATCAACAACAATTTGGAGTTTTATTATGATCATCAATTTGTCCAAGAAATAACTACTCCAAATTTAATTTCATCATCAAGTAATCATGTTGATGATAATGTTTATCATTATAAGGGTTTTGATGAGCTTGGTGTGGTGGTACAACAATATGTACATAATGTTAGTGACAAAAATAATATTATTCAAGCTACGAGCGATAATATTGATGAGGTTAAGAATGTCAGTGGCAATGACAATAATGTTTATGATTTTAAGGGTTTTGATGAGCTTAGTGTAGTGGTACAAAGTTATGTACAAATGAAAAAATGAAAAGACTAGCAAAATAATGTTTTTTTTATTTGCATCTGAAAATTTTAAGAATTATTGAAAAGTAAAAATATTAATCATGTTTCAGTATTTAATGTTTAATTTTGAAGGTGTGATCATCTTATCTTAAAGTTTAAATTATTTTTATTTTTTTGTTCTGTGTAAGAAGGAGGAGAAGACGAGGAGGAGGATATCTTTTGTTCTATTAAGTTGTGACTATTTTTCTATGAGTTTACATTTTGTACACCTTCAGTATAAAGTATTTTTTTTAGGGCAAACCACATAAATCCCATTAGTTTAGGTCTTAATTATTAAGATTCCCAATAGTTTCAAATATTACTTCATGTACCATATTTTATGCTTAGGATACGTAAGTCTGAATCCATGAGATACATATATCTGCCGAATTTTAAAATTGAGATACAAAATTTTATTTATTTAAATTAATTCATGTTTGGAACTAATTTCCTTAATTAGAGGAGTAAATTGAGGATTTTTCAAAAATACATAGATAATTAATTTCATTTTATTATTCTTTAAAAATAGTAAATTCATTAATATTATTAATATAAGATAAAAACATGTATATCTTGGTAATGCAATTTGATTAATTTCAAATTATTACTCTTAAAATAATAAATTCATTAATTTGATGTATCTATTATCAATATATAATGTATCCAACAAACTAAACACTTAAATACATGAGTGTCCTGCAAGTACATTCATATGTATCATAGAAGTATCTAGCATTAATTTCATGTATTTGTTATAGGTTTCTAGTATTGATATTATGTATCTATCTATCTATCTATATAATATTAATTTCATGTATCTTTTATATGTATCTAGTATTAATTTGATGTATCAAGTATCAATTGCATATGTTATATCAAAAAACATGTATCTCGAATATATAGTAAACATATACATCTAATTATGTGTATCTAAATATGGAATATACAAAAAGAAGAAGCATATACATCTAATTATGTGTATCTAAATATGGAATATACAAAAAGAAGAAGCATATACATCTAATTATGTGTATCTAAATATGGAATATACAAAAAGAAGAAGCATATACATCTAATTATGTGTATCTAAATATGGAATATACAAAAAGAAGAAGCATATACATCTAATTATGTGTATCTAAATATGGAATATACAAAAAGAAGAAGCATAT
>NW_006239043.1:776862-778657 GCF_000226075.1 Solanum tuberosum
AAAACTCTCTACAATACTCCCTTTGATCCTTTTGCGTTGTGGTATAACATAATCAAAACTAAGATCCATTTCTTCCGGAGACAAACAATCAAGACACACTCTGAATTAAAGTTTTCTCTGTAGCAGTTACTTTGATTTGATCTAGTTATAAATGAACAATACAAAATAATATTTGAGTTCAGGAGAATTTGTCGGCCATGGTGATGATATCTTGAGAAGAAGAGAGTAGATTAGCTATTGTTGGAATGAAATTGTACGATGAAATTCTTGAATCATAAAGGAGGAGACATAATTGAGTGATAAACATGGGAGGGGAGAATTAAGAGATAGTGGTTGATTTGGAGTGAAAGAGTTAATTAAGCAGATAATTAATCAATCCTAGTTTTAAGATATGTGGGTATCTAATAATCTAATTGTATCTTCAAATAATATATTAATATATGGTATAAAATATTAAAAGTGGTAATATATGTAATTGTTTGAAAGTAAAGATAATATTAGTATATATAGTACTGATGTATGTCTAATAAGGTAGTTTATCACGCTTGGGGATTATCTAAATCTTAAAATGTGAAATTTTGAAATCTTAAAAGTGGTTTTACAGCTTATTGTTGATGGGCCTCTTTATTGGCCCAGATTGTTGATTTGGGGTCATATCTATATGTGCTTAAATGGGCCTTTAGCCCAAAAGAATATGTCATCGGTGTAATGTACTTCGGTACTTCCAAGTTCCAAGTATGCTCTTCACGTACTCATGTGCTATTGTCTTAATTTATACGATACTTTTCACTTCTCGAGAATTAATATGATTGACATGATTAAGTTTCAACTCAATATTTCAAAATTAAAATTTGAATATTAAAAAATTATATTAAAAATACTATAAATTGCATTTCTTCGCATGTCAATATGATAAAAAAATATTGATGAAAATTTATATAATTTGAATCTTTAAAAGAGAAAAGTGTCACATTTTTCAAACAAGGGGAGTAGGGGGTGTTCATGGGTTGGTTTGGATCGGTTATTGGTCAAAACCAAAACCAAACCAAACCAAATACAATATACATTTATCGGTTTGGTGATTATCGGTTTCGGTTTGGTTTGGTTCGGTTATTCGGTTATTAACCATACACAAAAATAAAAGAAACAATTCATTTAAAATGTGAAAAAAGTGACAACAATCCATTCAAAACGAAAAATAGTTAGAATGACTTAAATTACTAAACTTTCAATCACTAAATTTACTATCAATAAAGCTTTAAAATTCACTATATTGGCCTAGAAGGAAGAGACAATAACATTTCCAGTCCCACAAAGAATTAACATAGACACTCATATACATGAAATCAATAAGATAAATGTTTCATCTTGGGCATTTTTGCTTTCAATAAGTAAATTATAAAGAAATTTTAATGAAAATATGTATAAGATCTTTAAAATTGTTTATAAAAACAATATATTAAGTATGTATATTAATAAAATATATGTATATAATTCATCGGTTCAGTTCGGTTATTTCTTCGGTTTTTTCGAATAAAACCATAACCAAACCAAATACTATCGGTTTTCAAAAATCTAAAACCAAACCAAACCAAACCCAAATAAAATCGGTTTTATTTTATCGGTTTGGTTTGGATCGGTTTTTATCCAAACCGTGAACACCCCTAATCATAAGGTTATATTGAATTTTTAAGGAAAAAAAGTCTGAAATATATCCGAATTTTGACCGAAATTGCTATAACAATACCGAACTTTGGAAAAGACCTTTTACCCCTGCACTATTTAATAGTGTATT
>NW_006239043.1:780553-782326 GCF_000226075.1 Solanum tuberosum
ATTGTCATAGACACTCATATACATGAAATTAATAAGATAAATGTTTCATCTTGGGCATTTTTGCTTTCAATAAGTAAATTATAAAGAAATTTTAATGAAAATATGTATAAGATCTTTAAAATTGTTTATAAAAATAATATATTAAGTATGTATATTAATAAAATATATGTATATAATTCATCGGTTCGGTTCGGTTATTTCTTCGGTTTTTTTCTAATAAAACCATAACCAAACCAAATACTATCGGTTTTCAAAAATCTAAAACCAAACCAAACCAAACCCAAATAAAATCGGTTTTATTTTATCGGTTTGGTTTGGTTTTTCGGTTTGGATCGGTTTTTATCCAAACCGTGAACACCCCTAAATTTAGGGGAGTATTTAAAAAAAAACGTTTTTCCTTTTCCTCTGTGTGCATTTAGTGAAGCATTTTACTAGTAAATCTATTCTTTATTTAGAAGTAAAACTATGCTCTCACGTTTGCTCTTTATTTAAAAATATTTTTTTTGTATATTTTTTATCTGCTTTATTTGAGCCGTTTTTTTTTTTTTTTAGAAAAACTTTCTCTATCTTCATAAATTAAGAATAAAATATGTGTATACTTTATCCCCTTCAGACTTCACCTTGTGACACACTATATTGAAAATTGTTATTAGTATTGACTTATTGTTCTCTTTATTTAGAAATAAAACTACACTATACAAATTCTAAATGCACTTAGAAAAAGTGGGAAATTTTCAACTATGTCATTCCATCACTGTGATAAAAATTGACAAATACAAAAAATTGATTGAAGAAAAGAGTAGAAAGCCAAATAAAACATAGAGAAAAAAAAGTTAGAACTTTTTTTCCCTTCACCTTTTTGGGTTTATTTTTAGGGGTGGGGACCCTAGTTTTTTTTCCTATATAGTAAGACAGTGCATGATATAAGGGTCATGATGTATGTCTAATAAAGAGAGTTCAATAACAATCAATATTTGATCCCATAGTCAAATCCCATTTTGCTTTATGAGTAAACTTTTTGAATATTTATGTCTTTTGCTTGTGTGGGGGCTAGGGGTGGAGGGAAGTTTGGTAAGGATATTCTTGAAGAAAAATAGGGAAGAGATCATTTAAGACCAGTTTGATCTAGTCGTCAATGAAATGAGTAAATATAATAAAAAAAAGTGAGGGTTAGATTTTTTAGCGAATAACGACAATAATTACTAGATTTCAACTCTGAATAAGTTGGGATCGACGATAAGATAAAGGTGTAAATTGAGATCGATGATATGAATCTTTATTGTTTAAAGTAATTGATTTTTTCGAAGAGAAAAGGTAAAAGAGTATTTAGCACTAAAAAGGAAAGGGATAGTATGAATTTTTGATAATGTACTCTCACTAATCCATTGTTAAATAAAGTTGTAACAAATTTTTTATTGTTTAGCGATAAGAATAATTGTATGTCACTAATGCATGCTTTCTTTGTAGTATTATAAGGATGTGATCTTAATATAATAGGCAAATAGGAAGGCTAGGGATCAAATCTAATGAAAGATAAATAATGCATTAAGTAATTTCTTTCTATTTATCTAAGCGTCGATAAAAATATATATAAATTAACACGAACACCATCATTATTATTAAAAAAATACTATTAAAAGAGAAGCAAAAGTAGCCACTCTACACCATGACTACTACACATGCTATTAGTGGGAAGAAATGAGAGTAGTAGCATCTAGGTAATTAATTGAGTTTTCATATCAATGTTAATTTCTTGTCCCCCCCCCCCCCCCA
>NW_006239043.1:782870-784564 GCF_000226075.1 Solanum tuberosum
TTTCTTCCCCCCCCCCCCCCCCACACACACACACATTGATAGTTAAGTTTAAAAAGTTTAGACAATAGCATTCTTATTTCACAAATATTACTCATGAATTCTGATTTTAATATTCGTGATATTTGATTAAGCACATTCAATTAATAATGAAAGAGATGATAGTGATAGAGTAAGAAGTCGATTGGAGGGGATAAAATGAGTTAGGACTTAAGGAGTGGTGAGATAACATACCACGTGATGTTCATTTCATGAAAAAGTTACGCGAGATTGGACATCCACCAACTATTGGACAATCCAACAAAGAAGGGGTATATTTATGTCATTTATGTCGCGTTGAGGTATTTTTATCATTTTTTCTTTACCTAATTATAAAACTAATATTTTTTATATATAAAAATCTAATGGATAATAAAATCCATCAATTTTTAATTGTATAACCGTAAATTTGACTCTTTTACCCATACAAAATGTGGAGATGAATTGACATACTCATTGAATTCATAGGGTTGCATGAGTTCAAATTCATAACTTGGTATTATTAAATTACATCAATTTAATTATAAAAAATTATTCCATACACTAATATAATAATATCTATAGCTTAGGAAACTTATAAAACTGGATAAACTTATTAGTGTGCCTAATTAATGCTAATCTTTAACCCAACATGAGGGGCTAATTAATCAAAAGTTCCGGCGTTTAAAAAGTGAGTGATTTTTTTTTTCCACTCGGTGTTCGAATCCCACGTTATTATTGACTAGATATACATTTTTCCTTTCTAAATCATATATTACATTTATATAAGGAAAATATATAGGATATATTGTATTTAATCAATTAATAAATCCCAAAGAATATGTTTTTTTGTTTGTTTGTTTTCCACCTGTTATTTGATATTTGTATTAGAGTCTGCTTAAATTTAAATTCACGCTGAAAAAATTTCATATTACCATATAAACGCTCCTTAATATAAATCGACCCCGTACCTAAGAGAACATCAAGAATATGTAACAAAAGTGATGAAATGATTAAAGTCATTTGATAATGATGAAAGAGATATCATCATTGTCAATGCAAATGCAAAAGTGCTAATTCAATGATTCCTGCAATTTTTCTGCAAAATGTATGTCAAATATATATATATATAAACTCTATATTTGTTGACTACAAATATTATTACTTAATAATTTAACCAACAAGCACAATTCAATTATAAATGTTTATAATAAAATAAGAAAAAAAAAAGAAAAAAAAAGATGGTAAGTATTTTTGTATCATTTATCCGAGGTTTCAGATTTAATTTTCAATTATCTTTGATGAAGAGCGTTGTACTGCCAAATGTGGAATTTCTGATGCAAATAGAATTAGTCGGCTCCAAAATAAATATCGAAAATGAATTATTATTTTTTAATGAAAAAGTTATTTCCAAATTCAATAAACATTTTTTTTCATTATGAGACAAGAAAAGAAGAAAAGAGAGGCTCTCTATATCAATGAATACAATGATGTTGTCTTTGCCTTTTTCACCTATAGAGATAGAATTATTTTATATTAAATATAATTTATTTTTTGTCACCTTATTTATGTACATTTTCTCTTTAATAGACGGTGTTTATTTTTTATTTTTTTATTTTAATTTTTTGACTTTTTTGGGGGAGGGGGGGGGGGGGGAGGGGCCCCTACTTTTTTTAGAG
>NW_006239043.1:784659-797977 GCF_000226075.1 Solanum tuberosum
TAATAAAATTAAATTTTTTTTCTTGGTTTTTTTTTTTGTGTGGGGGGGGGGGGGGGGGGGGGGGTGAGAGGCCCCTACTATTATTAGAGACATTTTCACATTATTGTGTGTCCCACAAACCTTTTTTTTCCTAATTTGTAGGTCCATTATGCACATTGTGAGATAATTCAATTCACCTTCGAATTCAAATGTGTGCATTCAATCATAAATGTACAAAATGTTTGTAATCAAACGCACAGTGACAAGTAATTATTTATTTTTAATCAATGGTCTAGAGGAAAAATAAAGTTAATCTTGATAAAAGCATTTTATCTTTTAAAGTGGTGTTTCTACATAAATTTAAACTAGTAAAAAAAATCACAAATAATCGTTTTTCAGTTATGTAATTGAAAAATAATCTCTTGAAGTTTTAAAGTTCACAAGTGAATCTCAGATGAAAATAAAGTCGTTTTTGGTAAGAAACACTTTTTACCTTTTAAAGTGTGGTTTTTTAACATAAATTTGGATTAGTCAAGTCTGGTCATAAATAATCATTTTCCAGCTTTTGTAATTTAAAATATAATCTTCAATCGTTCTAAAACTCATAAATGAAACTTAGAATATCATTTTAAAGTTAAATTTATGAATTTAAAACTCGAAAACAATGACTATTTTTCAAAAAACGAAACTAAAAAGTGCTTAAAATATAATCTTCAATCGTTCTAAAACTCATAAATGAAACTTAGAATATCATTTTAAAGTTAAATTTATGAATTTAAAACTCGAAAACAATGACTATTTTTCAAAAAACGAAACTAAAAAGTGCTTAAAATATAATCTTCAATCGTTCTAAAACTCATAAATGAAACTTAGAATATCATTTTAAAGTTAAATTTATGAATTTAAAACTCGAAAACAATGACTATTTTTCAAAAAACGAAACTAAAAAGTGCCACTGGATGTTGTTTCGCCCCACCCAAGACAAGCACCTAACCCAACCCCTACCCGTTGGAAATATTGAATTTAATACTATGTCGTTTGATGAGATGGATAAGAAGAGTGAATCACATGATAACTTTTGAGTGACCTTTAATTTGTTGTTTGGTTGCAAAGGCTGGATAACTTATTTCAGGATTAACAATTGGTCCGGGGATAAGTTATCCCTCACTGTCACTGGGGGTGGAATAGTAATCTCAGAATAACTTATCATAGGATAAAGTATGTAAAATAACAAAAATATCCTCCTTAAACTCCCTTCTATACACCACTTTTATATCCATGAATATTAATTTTAACAACATTTTAAATAACATTCACAACCTTAATTATTCGTTGTTTCTATGATAATATAATTTTCTATTAAAAAATAACATTTTATAAAAACAATTTTTATTTATGAATGTATTATAAGTTGAATTTATTTGTCTAATTCTTATGTTTATTTATATTTTGATTTCTCTTAAAATGTTCACTCCATTACTAAATTACATATTTTTAATTAAATAGTTTATTACTCACTTAAAAATTATATTTTATATATCAATTAAAATATAGATGACTTTAATAATAAAATTTCTCTTACTTTAACAAACTTAAAATAGAAGTTTTATTTTTAAGCTAAATAAGATGGAAGTTTTATTTTTAAACTAAATAAGATGAAAGTTTTATTTTTAATCTAAATAAGATGAAAATTTTATTTTAAAGTTAAATAAGATGAAAGTTTAATTTAAAAAACACACGGCACAATCATTGAAATGCACACACAAAATATTTAAGCTAAATAAGATGAAAGATTTATTTTTAAGTTAAATAAGATTAAAGTTTTATTTTAAAAACACATGACACAATCATGGAAATGCACACAAAAAATATTAAGCTAAATAAGATGAAAAATTTATTTTTAAGAATGAATAACTAAAGTTTGCATAGAAAAAAAAACTGAATAAGATGGGGGATATTTTTGTAAACAAACAACTTATTCTTAAAAATTATCCAATGAATATAAGTTTGAATATGACAAACCAAACACACAATAAAAACTAATCCCAGCATAACTAATTCCAACATAACTTATACCAGTATAACTAATCCCAACATAACTTGTATTCAAACCAAACGTCCCGTTCCTATTTATACTGTTATAACATACTTTCCCTGTTCCTATTTACATATCGTCCTTATTAAAAAGAAATATTCTTTAATACTGGACATTTCACAAAATTAATGCATAAATAACATTATTCTTTCTATTTTACCTTCAAGACTTATGAACCTTGAAAGTATGAATTTAGAGCCTGTTTGACATTGATGTTGGAAGGCCAAAGACACTTATTTTGACGAAAAACTCTTTCTTAGAAAAATTAATGTGTTTGGCTAACATATAAAATGGCTTTTAATTGGAGGTAGAATCAATTTTTCTGTTGTTGGGAAAAGCTAAAAATTTCTGTTTCCTAAAAAAAGCAGAAACAAAAACAAGAATTATTTTTTTCAAGACCAAACTATCCTTGCCATATACATATTTACCAATATATTCCTTATATTTATTTATTTATTTTGGTAAATTTTCATATGTAGTAATTTTTAACCCCGAACTATCGTAAATGGTATGTAGATACCCTCCGTCATACTTTTGGGACATTGGTGCCCTTGCCGTCTAAAAACTAGAGCATATATGCCCTTCACTCTAACGGAAGACTAAATAGGGACACGTGGCGCAATCTTATCCGTCGATAAATGTCGTATCGGTGGATAAGATTATGACACGTGTATGTTCGTTAGTATAAATGGTATATATGCTCTAGTTTTTGGACGGCAGGGGTACCAATGTCCCAAAAGTATGATGGAGGGTATTTGCATACCATTTATGATAGTTCGGGGGTATATTTGTCCTTTTTCCCATTTTTAATTTGTGGAATGATTTTTGAAATTTATTTTGGTTGATATTTTTATTATATTCAAATTATTATGTTAATATTATATGAATATTTAATTTATTTTTTATTTCTCTATATATCATATTTATTCAAAATTTAAATATGTACATATTGATTAATAGAAGTGAAATATTAATTCCAGACTTTATAATAGATATTTAAAATAATTTTCTCTCATTAAAATAATCTTAATATTAAAAGTGCGTTGATACTTATTTTTTTTCGTAATTTGACTCCTAAAAGTATTTTTTTAAATGACTAGTCAACACAATCTGCTTATCAAAAACATTTTTCAAATGAATTAACCAAACACAAATTGCATTTTTCGAAACACTTTTCTAAAAAACCATTTTAGAAAATTGCTTCTACAAAAAAGTTATTTTAGCAGCAGTGCCAAACATGCTCTTAACAAATATAGGAAAAAGTAACCTATTCATGTTCATTGATCAAATTAATTAATCAAAATAAATCAATTCATGTTCATTTATTGAAAATTTGATTTTAAGAGAACACTAAATAAGGATACAATGATAACTTACCTAGGCATGAAACCTAAAATTGTGACAACTAAATAAGAATAGAGGGAGTACTTTACTTTACTCCTTCATTTCATTTTACGTGAACATATTTGATTAGACACAAAATTTAAGACAAGAAAATATTTTATATTTATAGGTCATGACTCAAACTCATCACACAAAAATAATGTTTACTAATTTACCCCTTAAAAAACTTCTTGAGAATTTTACAAACAAATGCGAACACTTCCAAAAAGAAGTAATTGCAAGAGCAATATAGGTAATTAATAATGCTTTCTTGATTTAGTAAAGTGGACAACTAATATGAAACAACTATTTTTAGTAAGATGATCAAATAATATGAAACGGATGAAGTGCAATGATTATAATAATGATGTTGAATTTATATAGTAAATTTAAGTATTATACGAGTAATGGCAGCCTGGTGCACAAAATACCTTACATTCATGTAGAGTGTGAGGAATGACCGCACTCTAAGAGATGTAAAGTAGAGAACCTACCATCCTATCCTAATATAAACACAATAGTGTAGCTTTCACGACTCATACTCGTAACTTATAAATTACAAAATAATTTTACCACTACTCCAAAATTCCTCTTCAATTATACCTAATTGAAACTAAATGTCCTTGTCCTAAATGGAAAAACAAAAAACAAAAATTGTATAACCAGCTAAGGAAACAGACTAACAGTTACTGTATACCTAAACAGTTTCATTGACCGATGAATTATTCATTTCTAGTGACACTAACTTGAATTTTGTTATTTTTATTAATTACCCGGATGATTGAATTTTTTTCGATTCTTAATAACTAGAGGTTTGAATTTGAGACGTAACTAAGAACTTTTGAGTTAAAAGAAAAATATTTTAGTAGGAACCACTTGCATTCCATATATAATGAATCTACTCATTGCGGATATGAGATCCTTGCATTCTTACTTAGACGTTTCAATTTGAGTATGAATGGAGAATCTCTTGATAGGGGTCACTTTAACAATAAGCACGGGTTCCGTAGATTATTTTTTTTCCTTTCTTGAAAATGCTTTCTTCTTGTAATAGAAGTCAAACTCAACAACTTTAGCTACTACTTATGCACTTCCAGTTCACCTAGACCGGATCCAAGAAGAAACTAAGAACTTTTGAGCCAGAGTTGGAGACTTTCTAATTCATAGAAAGCATTTTAACCTCATAATGAGTTTACATGTTGCAAATTCGAAATCTTGTTATTTTTAATTAGAGGTTTGAATTCAAGCTGAAACAAAGAATTTCTTGGTAGGATCGTAGGAAGCACTTTAACCGCATAATGAGTCTACTTGTGGCAAATTCCAGATCCTTTTATTCTTAATTTGATGTTTGCATTCAAACACGGAGCCATGGACCTAGAACTTTCAAATTAGAATAGAGAATTTCTTGACAGAGAGTGCTTTAATTTCATAATGAGTCCACCATTGCAAATTCAAGATCCTTTCATTCTTATCTTTAACTAGAGATTCAAATTTGAGGCGAAATTCAAAATTTTCAAGTTGGAAGTAATTTTTTTTTAAAAAGCAATTTAATTCTTTAACAATATGAATTCAAATTAGACAAACTACTGAACTTTAAATAAGGATATTTAAGAGAAGATTTACTTATTTGAGTTGATCACTTGTAGTTTGTAGTACTACTCACAACTTCACTTTTCAAAAAGGGAAAAAACTCAAATATGCGTAAATTACATAAATCTCATAGTTTTAATATGAAATTACAATCTATCCCTAATAAGTTTCTAATTACATTCCCTTAAAATTTAAAAAAACAAGCTACAATAATTGAAGCTCGGATACATTAATATGTAGCTCAGATACATTAAAAACTAGCCCGGATACATAATATGTAGCTCGGATATATTAATACCGGCTTAGATACATTAATAAGTAGGTCAAATACATTAAAAACTAGCTCGGATACATAATATGTAGCTCAAATATATTAAATACTGGCTCGAATACATTAATATACAGCTCAGATACATTAAAGAAAGAGGAACTTTCACATATAGCCACTCAAAAATAGCCCAATTACTCTCCATAGCTATAGTTTGATAATTACAATTTGAAGCTACATGTTATAGGGAGGAGAGAGGCGAGCGAGACTGGGAGAGATAGGAGAGAGGCGAGAGAGAGGGGGTAAAGAGTAGGAGAAATGTGAATTGTATATGTATATAGGTTAGATAATTGTATATTATACATATGCATTTGTATATATGGCAAGAGAGATTGGGAGAGGGAAGAGAGTGGGAGAAGGTGAATTGTATATGTATATAAGTTAGATAATTGTATATTATACATATGTATTTGTATATTCTGGCGAATTATACATATACAAATGTGGCTAATTATACAAACTCGAAGTCAACCCGCGTAATTAATGTATAATGTTAGTCGTGAGTGGTAATTATACTAAACTATAGCTATGATGAGTAATTAAGTAGTATAAGTTTGCTTAACCGCGTAATTTTCCCTTAAAGAAATAAGAGATTTTGGAGATTTTTAAAAGTAATAAGGGATAATGGAAATAAGTGAAACAAATGTGCGTATTTCTGTAATGAACTTTGAAAAAAGACTCAAATACGTTATTCGTTAAAAGTTGACTCATTTATGCCATTTTTCGTTTGAGAAAAGACTTATCCATGCCATTATCTGTTAACTAAAATAACATAGATGAATCAAACTTTGAACGGATGACATAATTAAGCCTTTTCTCAAAATTCGATTACGAAGCCTTTCCCTTTCAAAAATACCCAACACAATTTCCCCTCATTTAATACAGAGAAAAAACCACCTGGCCCCCTGAAAATCAGTTACATAATCAACATTGTACCCCCTACCCCCTACCCCACAAACTTATCTATGTTTGTCCTTTGAAAACCCAATTTTTTTCCCCCTTTACTAGCTTAATCTAATCTAAAAAGTAGAGTAATTTCCCTAGATAATCACCCATGTTTGGGAAATTACCTAGAAATATCACTTATGTTTGTTTTAAGACTACAATATCACCCAACTTTGCCTATTTTCCTCAAAATATACTTGACACAAAAAATACATTATCTCTCTCCTACTAGGATGTCATGTCACATTTTTTAATTTATTTAATAGTATTTTTTTAATTTCTTTTAAATTGACAGCTTGTTTAATGTATCTATAAGAGAGCATTAATCCATTCTCTATGAAAATCTAGTTACTTCAATTTTATAGCGAAAATCTTTATCCTATGTTTCATTTTACGAGTATTTGCCGTTATATCCATACAAAAAATTAGTCTTGCTATCGAGGAAAAAATTAAACTAGTTACTTGAAGCTGAGGAAGAAACAATAAATTTAGTTGGATATTTAGAGATAAACTAGATATTAGGAACATTGATTTTTACACAAACTATAAACATCCGTTGCTTGTTCACGGTAAAAATCAAAGGTTTCTTGTTCATGGTAAAAAAAAAATCTTACACAAACTATAAACATTTGTTCAAAGCTTAGGCAGATTCAAACGATAGAAATATCCGATTCAAAAACAAACAAGCAAAAAACTCCTAAATTTTAAGAAAATTACTCCAATATCATGTTAAGTATTCAAATTATTTCACAATTTACACTTCAAAAATAAAAGAATCAGAAGAAAACTTGAATTTAACCTCGTGGAGATTTATTTGGTCATCAAAGGTATACAACTGCTTAGGAGACAGTTCCTTATGCAAATTCATTAATTTATTCCTTGAAGAACCGGAGAAAGCCACATATTTTCTTGAAGAATCGGAGGAGCTCATATTAGAGATTCTTATGTAAATTTTTTTTATTGGGTATAATATATGGATTGTCTAAATTTTTTTTAAAAAATTGTTAATAATAATAAAAAAAGGAATAATGTGACATGGCATCCTATAGAAAAAAAATAATGTATTTATTGTGTCAAGTATATTTTGAGGAAAATAAGTAAAGTTGGGTGATATTGTAGTCCTAAAGCAAACATAAGTGATATTCCTAGGTAATTTCCCAAACATGGGTGACTATCTAGGGAAATTACTCAATTTATAAGCAATGCATATTGCTTGACGAAATGGCTAGTAGTAAACAACATGGATTATGGTGCATTGGTGAGAGTATTTCATTCTTAACTAGAGGTCTCGGATTCAAGCCCTTTGTATGGAAAAACTCTTGTTGAGAGCACCACCCCTGAATAGACCCTGTAGTGCGCGATCCATATTTAGTCGGATCTCCAATATAGGTTCTGGACACCGGATGGAAAACTAAAAAAAAGGAAGAAGAAAGAAATGGCTAGTAATAATGCAGTAGCAATTACGAAGATTATAGATTATAAATAAGATTATAAAATCTGCAACATGTCATACATGGCTTACGTATAGGGACATTAGGGGCGGCTGGTTAGGCTTAAGGAAAAATCCTTGGCCTTAGGCCCCCAATTTTAGGGGGCCTCATTTTTTAGTTAATTACGTAAGATTAAATTTTTTAAAAAAATAGAATGAAGACAATAATAAATGCAAACGGCTGGAAAAAAAAAGGAAACGGTTGGGAAAAAAATGCAGACGGCTGAAGTAATATATATGAGTTATGACTATGACTTTTTCACTTTCCAATAAAAAGTTGTGTACTTTTTTCTTAATGTACAAGTTTTTTTTCTTCTAATTTTATTTTTATATATTTTATCCTCCTCCCTTCCTCTCTTCTATTTATTCTCACTTCTCTTCTCTAAATTCTAATTTTACATCTCTCTTATTCAAAGCTTAAGAATTTACTTGTTCTATTGATAATTTATATTTTTAAAATTTTTGGAGAAAAAATATATTGCAGCAGCACGAATCATTTAGAGTTGATTACTTCTTATACATAGTAGACCAAGCCATCTTTTCACTTCAAAATAGATTTGAACAATTTGAAGTATATGAAAATATTTTTGGTTTTCTATTTAGTGGGAAGAAATTGAGATCATTCGATGATGAGAATTTAAAAAAATATTGTCTTAATCTTGAATGTTCCTTAAAACATAATACTCACTCCGATATTGACGGTTTAGACTTATTTTTTTGAATTAAAAGTGTTAAGGAAAATCATAAAAGTAGAAGACAATACTCTAATTGAGATACTCAATCAAATAAAAAGACTTTATTCTTTTCCAAATGCTTACATTGCTTATCAAATAATGTTAACAATTCCCGTAACAGTCGTCTCAACTGAAAGAAGTTTTTAAAAATTAAAAATAATAAAATCTTATTTAAGATCAACAATGTCTCAAGAAAGATTAAGTGGTTTGGCTATATTATCGATTGAAAAAGAATTACTAGAAGAGATTGACTACACAAAAATTATTAACAACTATGCATCTAAAAAAAATAGAAAAATAGATTTAAAATAAAAATATTTATAAGTTTTTTTAAGGCCTCTAGTTTGAGTTGGCCTTAGGCCACCATCGGGTTTGAGCCGCCCCTGAGGGACATATATTTATTTTTATTTACCTCTCTCCATTTTTTTTATAATCCACTCAACTACATACTTATGCTTCATGGAGGTTCTATCCCCCCCCCCCTCTCCTTATCATTATCGAATTTTCACTCAACTACACACTTATGCTTCATGGAGGTTCTACCAACCCCCCCACCCTCCCCCTTATCTATTTATCGAATTCTCACTCAACTACACACTTGTGCTTCATGAAGCTTTATCCCCCCTCCCACCCATAAACCTTTGAAAAGTGAAATATATGCCCCTTGAAAAATCCTAGTAAATGATCTGCACTCTCCCTGTCACATAATATTATCTTTATATATATATATATACAAAGATTAATTATTTTTCTTTATTCTTTTCCTTTTATATTTCCTTTTTCTCTTTCCTTTTCCATTCCTCTTTTTCGGTGTCATTGATGAAGCTTTTGTAGATAGAAGATGAGGATACCATCATGGCTACCACATCATTTTCTACCTTCGTCGAATTTCTAAGCACCATTGGAATCTCAATATTCTCTATAGAAATTAGAGGCGAACGAAAAACTTTGTGTTGGAACTGCTTGTTCTTCCACTATTATAGTATAAACCATAGAACGATTTTTCGGAGAATTGCTAGTAAATGGTACCAACAGCTTGTCTGATAATGGTATTGGAATAGCATAGGAATTAGTGTTGATTTCGATTTAACAATGTTAACATGAGAAATCTGACTAATGCTTGCAACATTTTAAATAAATAGGCCCTCTCCACTAATGAGTCTGGTACACAAGCCCTCTCCACTAATGAGTCTGGTACACAATGATTTCATTAATGAATTATTCTCCCTTAATTGTGTCTATTACCCAACGAACTCTTCTCTATTAACGACAATAAAATTTTATCCTCTTGACTTTAAAATTTTGATTTTGAGCCACCAATAAATTTTCAAATTGGAGACACATATATGATTTTAAAATGAGAATTTACTTAGTGGTAGAGAGCCAATGAGGGCGGGGACCTGATGATAACAACCGCCACTAGTGTCGCTCGATTTGTTCAAGAGAAAAAGCTTGAAGAGAAAGAAAGAAGAGTAAAAGGTAAATAAATAAATAAAGGAAACATTTTTTTATCATAAAAAAAATAGAAAAAATTAACATGAAATAAAAGAAATATTTATAAAATTAAAGTTTTAATTATATTTTGTCCCTCTCTCTCTCTCTCTCTAAAAAGAGTGAATTGTATTTTCTTTGCCACCTCAGCATTTAAGGAGAAAATGACTCTGTTTTAAAATAGTTAAAGAGGTTATAATATGATTTTCATTAAGATTAAGTGTGTAATTGAAATTCAGTAATAAATTAAGAAAATATTCGACTATTTTCTCTCTTAAAATATATATACTTAAAAACAATTTTTTTATTTTATCAAATACTACAAAATTATTCAAATCTATTTCGGCTTTGAAACGCCTCAAATAAGTCAATCCACTACCAAAACACTCATGTTGGGCCCGTACCGTGACCCTAGTTAGTGATACCAAATATTATTTGTACTTATATATGACTTATGAGTGTGAGGGTTGAAAGAGCACTAATTAAGAGGAAATTATATTGAGAAAGTGTTAAGCTAATTGATTTAAGGCATGGCAAACAATCAATTACCATTTAGTATTGGCTCAGAAAAAGAGGGGAATTTTACATATGCAATGCGATTATTGTCATCATCAGTACTTCCCTTTGTGTTGAATTCAACAATTGAATTGGATGTATTTGAGATCTTGGCCAAAGCTAATGATACTCAACTTTCTTCTTCTCAAATTGTTTCTAAAATGGCTTGCAATAACCCTATTGATGCAGCCAATATGTTAGACAAAATGCTTTATGTGTTGGCTACTTATTCTTTGCTCACTTGCTCCATTAATAATAATAATGTCAGACTCTCTCTTGGCTTTGCTTCAACATAAAGTATTCATTAACACCGGGTAATTGTTCTCTCTTACACCTTATTGTATATTTATTCGAGAGAGAAGTATTGAAAACACCTTTAAATTTGGTGCAAATTATTAGTTTTATTTCTGAATTTTTGATAGTCATAAAAACACCCATTTACTTTTCTAACTGAACTTAAATACAGCCCGGATCTTGCAACATGAGTGAAATACAAGCCTAAATTCTCGCTAAATTTTGGGGTGTTTTCAACATTTCTCTCGTTTTTTTATTAGGAGTCACATGCTCCTACAAAAGTTTGAGAACACTTCCTATGTCACGTTGTTGATCGGGGGTGTATCTAAATTTAGTTAGTCAAGTAGAATGGTGTTTTTAAGGTTGTTAATAGTCCGGAGACAAAACTAATAATGTGCGCCAAGTTTAGAAATAGTATGGTAAAATAATTATGTCAATCATTATTCTTTTTAGTGAGTCTGCCCAGTTCAAATGCCCAACAATATATATATATATATAATTAGGCATTAGCACAACCTGACCTTCAATTAATTAAAATGTGTTATTTTAGTCCCTAAAGCGTTGGATATTAAAACGTTTTGAGTAAGAACACATAATATTTAACAGACTCTACGCAATATACATATACTCTAATGAGTGATTTCTGAATAAGAAACTTTAATGCTACCACAACAATATACATATACTCTTATAGTATCATTGACTAATGAGTAATTTCTGAACAAGAAACCTTAATGATACAAATACAGAATATATATACTGATTTAGTATCAGTTAAGCAAAATTATTAGTCTTAATGATACCAATACAGTATATGATACTAATTTAGTATCAGTTAAGCGGAAATTATCAACCTTAATGAATAGGGGTATGAAATGTAATTATTTTTGAGAGGATGAGTATTTCTTAAATAATTTAGATTGGTGTATGAATATGTAATTATTTTGAATTTTATGGTTCATTTATGTAGTTTTTTCTATAATATATCATGTTCATTGCATTTATTGTATATGATGTAATTTAAATAATATATAGGTTATAAAATAAGGTTAAATTAGTTTCTTAACACAAAAATAGACTATTTTAAGAAAAAAAAAGTTACTTATTTCTAAAAATGGCCATTCATACTCATTTTCTTCACAAAATATGATCGACTAGACATGACTGACTTCCTGTCTTTTCTAATTCTTCTTCCTTTGCTCCCTTCTTCTTCTTCCTCTATTCCCTCTTTCTTTGTTGCTTATCCTTTAAAATTCAACATATCGAAAATGTGAATTGTTTCAAGCGAATTATATATTGAAAGATTTAGAATAATGAGAGGATTTCATATCTAAAATATGGAACTGTTTAGAGGTGATTTTGAATTGATCGAGATTGAATAATTAGTATATACTTCATGTATAGTTTGTGTACATTTCATGTATAGTTAAGCTATATTAAATTTTTTGAGTGTATCATAATGTATATTCAGTGTGTATATTTCATGTATAGATAAACTATATTGTATAGTCAATGTGTACTTTCTAAATTATTGGTTATTTTTTATGTAAATAAAATTTGACTATATTTATAACAAACTAATTACTTTATTGTGCATATTTAAAACTACCCTTATAAAATATTTAAATAAGGACCATAAACGGCCCTAGACTATTTCAGAAAATCTAAATATACCTTTCATCTACCTATTTTGCTAAGAGTATCTCTCCTCTCACTTTCTTCCTTATAACCAACAGTCCTTTAAAAAGAAAAAAAAAACAAACTAAAGCTTGACAAAAAATGAGCAAGGGATGATCATTAGCACTCTCAACTTAAACAAATTTGTTGAAATATATTTTTATAAACTAATTTTATTATTTGTACCTGTTATTACCAAAGTGGACTTATAACGATAAATTACTAATTGATAAATTTAGCCCATTATTTGCAAAGTTCAAAAGCAAATTAAATTAGCTTTAGATCATCTCTCACTCATTTCAATCTAATTTAAATTAAAATCACAGGTTTGGATTAAAGGATACAGTTCTTGAAGGAGGATTTTCATTTGAGAGGATACATGGTGTAAATTTATTTGAATATCAAAAGACGGATCCCGAATTAAGTGATGTTTTCAACAAGGCAATGATTGGGCTTATTCTCAAATGAGAATTGGGCTTATTCTCAAATGCACTCATGAAACCGGGATAGCACATGGCCATAACGTGCTAGCTTTAAAGTTCATGTCAACACCTTGATTATTATGTGTGAGCAGTGATATTTTATTTCCCTTAAGCAGTCATAGTTCAAGTCTGATCGACCACTACGACTTTGGAGTAAAAGTTATTGTTTCACTAAGTGGAGGTTCAATGTAAAGCACACCTTCATTATGCATAGTAGTCTTCCTTCAGCTGATAGACTCTCTTATGTAATATTAAAATGAGTGGGGAATTGTTGGT
>NW_006239043.1:798160-798500 GCF_000226075.1 Solanum tuberosum
ACTAAATTTACTAGTCTTATTGTTAATGGTTAAACGATTGTTACTTTCACACTTTTTGTGAATGGTTAAACGATTGTTACTTTCACACTTTTTCCTTTGCATGTGTCTAGTGTCTAAACTTGCAAGAAAAAGATTGTTACTTTTATGATTATTACTTTCATGCCAAATGTTGGAAAGATCATATGGTTTATTTGAAAATTTTCTTATCGTGTATATAATATATATGAGTATTTTCTTATTGGTTAAACCGAAAACCGAACCGTTAAGTACCATAAACCGATTAACCAAAAACCGATAAGAAATATGTTATTGGTTTGGTTATCGATTTGACGTATTTACA
>NW_006239043.1:799254-822896 GCF_000226075.1 Solanum tuberosum
TTTATTGGGTTATTGGTTCGGTTTCCGGTTTTATAATTTTTGTTAATGGTTAAACCGATAACCCAATAAGACTATACTAAATTTACTAGTCTTATTGTTAATGGTTAAACGATTGTTACTTTCACACTTTTTGTGAATGGTTAAACGATTGTTACTTTCACACTTTTTCCTTTGCATGTGTCTAGTGTCTAAACTTGCAAGAAAAAGATTGTTACTTTTATGATTATTACTTTCATGCCAAATGTTGGAAAGATCATATGGTTTATTTGAAAATTTTCTTATCGTGTATATAATATATATGAGTATTTTCTTATTGGTTAAACCGAAAACCAAACCGTTAAGTACCATAAACCGATTAACCAAAAACCGATAAGAAATATGTTATTGGTTTGATTATCGGTTTGATGTATATACAAACCGAAAACCAATAAACCGAACCAATAACACCTAAAACCGAACCGAACCGACCGATGCGCACCCCTAGTCTTCCTTCAGCTGATGGACTCTCTTATCTAATATTAAAATGAGTGGGAGATTGTTGGTTTATTAGCATTTTAATATTAATATTTTGCATATTAATTTGCCAAAAAAACTTAAGTATAGACGTTGCTGCCAACCATTAGTGGCTTTCAGTTTACTGCCGTTGCACATCATAATTGTGGCATTAGTACTATTATGCATTACTCCCATTGGAGTTAGTGCATATGTTACAGTTTTCTTTGGTGCAGCAACTCACAAGCCGTTGGTAGCTTTGTGTCCCTTTATTCTCACTCTTTATTCCTCCATTATTCTTTGTAACCTATGTAACATATGTAACTTCTAGGCCATTTATCTTCACTATTTACTACCCCATTATCTTCCTATTCATTGCTAGGAAGACTTCTTCTAGTATAAATAGTGGTGGTCTTCATTTGGTTTGTTACATATAACACAACATACAAGGAAAATATAGAGTGCATAAAGTTTGTCAAAAAGAGAGTTCTTATTAGTTGAAGGGAGGTGTTCTTTTTTGTGGAGCTTTGGACTCAACTCTTGTTCAGAGTTGTTGAGTTATACTTTGTGAAGGCTGTTGTATCCTAGAGGGGACAAGTCAAAGAGGACTACTGCTGGACCGGTGAAAACATTTGCTGCAGTTGGCTTGAATCTCCTTAAAGAGAGCGAGATATCCGCGCCTCAGTGTGAAGAGATTTATTTCTTCATTTTTATTTTCAATTGTAATCTTGTATTTTTGTTATCTTGTAAGTTTTCACTAACATAAACCAACTATCCGCCCCATAATCCAATACCCACCCAATTTTCTCTAAAAGGCATCCTAATTAAAAGACCCAAATTAATAGGTCTCATATCTCACACACAAAACCCTAGCCTAGTTCTATGTTCCCCTGCAGTTTCTCCCTTTCTTCTTCTGAAATCACCAAACAATTTCCAAAATTGCTAGCACACCTCCACATCTCTGTTTTTGTGTATAACTTCTAATAGAAGTCAGTGATCTTCCCCTTGATCCTTGTTGGGTCATCAGTGGTTACTCCTTGTACATGAATTGTTCTATGTTATTGTATCTTTTATGGGCAATGGCCATTTTGTTAAAGAACTTGGTGATCCTATCACCCTCTTTAAGACAAAGAGATGTAGACTTTTGTTTTCATGAGCACTCTTCATTTTTATTGACTTCCTCATAATCCATTAATAATGTAGCTTTCATCTTCAGTCAAAGTTGTCACAGCAAGCATTCTGTCCATATCTGCTAACTGGCTGAGGATGTTCTTTCTTTAAGAGTAAAATTTCCTTGCAAACTTCTAATCTATTTGTTGAGTTGCCTTCATTTTACAAGCCAAGATGAGGGTGACGACAGATAGATGAAAAATTGACTATGAAATTATGACCAACACACGATAGATTCGATGAAGACAAGGTGGAATCAACGAAAGAACTAGGCTAGGGTTTTGTGTGTGAGATACGGGACCTGTTAATTTGGGTCTTTTAATTAGGATGCCTTTTAGAGGAAATTGGGTGGATATTGGATTATGGGGCGGATAGTTGGTTTATGGGTTTAAAAAAAAGGTCAAACGGGTAGTTCATTAGGATTAAGACACGTGCAAAAATGAGGGGTCCGTTAGTAAAAGGGGCATGTGTGTACCTATAATTGGACGACAGGGGCTTATGTGGACACAAAGTATAACGGAGGGTATAGACGTACCATTTATTAAAGTTCAGGGTAAATCCATCCTTTTTTCCTTATTATAATAGGAAACAAGTATTTCTTATTTGTTGAAATCGATCTATAGTAAGTTCACACAAGATGACAAGAATAACCAATAAAATAAACTTTAAATGATACTTATGCAATTTGTTTTTCCTACTTACATTAGGAAAGTTATTTTGTTCATTTTTAAGGAACTTGTTTTCCTAGAGAAAATATTTTTCAGACATTTATGACAAATCAACCGAACATAAAAAAATTACCAAACACACCCTTAGTCGTGAATGATTTAAAAATTGTATCCTTAATTTTCTCGATTATAGATTGTTAAACTATAAACATAAATAATTTTATTAGAAATATGAAACGATTTTAGAATCATGAAAATTAATTATTTTCACAAGACATCATATAATAATACTTTAATTAAAAAAAATATACTTGAATTCATAAATAGATAAGGGTGCAATTTTTTTCCGAATTCTGCTAATACAAGATACTATATGCACTATGAAGAGATTAAAAGGGGAAAACAGAAACTTAGGATCAATGTTGGTCAAGTCATTCTTCCTCTTTCAAGTATGATATATATCATTGTATGTATTAGTGTGCGTTGGGGTGGGTGGGATTTCCTTTTCACGTAAGTCAATTAATTGAATTATATTCTATAATTTAAATTAAATACTCTAATAATAAATCATCTGTGGGATGATATATCTTTTCGATTGTGTACGTATTTAATAATATTATCTTAAATGATTTCATGACAAACACTTCAAATTATTTGTGTTGGTGGATTTGTTAATTATTCCACTAAATTAAATATTATTTTATTATTGGATGTTAAAAGTGACAAAGTTATATCTGGCATTATTTCTCATGCCCAAATTTCTTTATAATAATTAGTATAGTTGTATTATAGACATTGGAATATGTGTCGGCACGGGGGTAATAATTTATAAAGCAATGCATATTGCTTGATGAAATGGCTAGTAATAACCAGGGTGGGTTGTGATGCACTGGTGGACGTGCTTCACTCTTAACTAGAGGTTTCGGGTTCGAATCCTTGGTATGGAAAATATTATGTTGGGAGCGCCACCCCCGAATGAACCCCGCAATGCTCGATTCTAATTTAATCGAAGCTCTAATATAGACTTTGGACACCGAGTGGAAAACCAAAAAAAATAAAAGAAATGGCAATATGTCATGTTAAATTAGGTCTTAGGCCTAACTCACACCCCAAAAGCTAGCTCAAAGGGAGGAGGATTGCCCAAGCCTTATAAGGAGTCCACCCATCTCATTAACCACCAATGTGGGACTTTTGTTATTCTTTAACACCCCACCTCACGCCTAGTGCTTAGCATCTGGTGTGTGGGCAATTTTGATTTTGGGGGCCCCAACATTGGGTGAGACGGGCCCTGCTTTGATTTCATGTACGTAAATTGAGAGAGTTTGAACATGAAAAGAGAGAACTAAGAAAGAAGAAAATTCATTGTATTGAGACTGAAAATATGACTGGATACATGATCTTTAGGATATATATACATATTCATACTTCTGTAACTAACTTCAAACTAATCAACTTGTCGAGTTGTTGTAACTACCATACAGTGAAAGGACTAAACTACCCTGCCTACTTGTAACTAACTTTAACGGTCCCTTACATCTTCTTGTATCTCAACAATGTTAACATGAGAAATTTGACTAATGCTTGCAACATTTCAAATAAATAGGTCTTCTCCATTAATGAGTCTATTACACAATAATTTCATTAATGAATTCTTCTCCATCTCTATTATACCCAACGAACTCTTCTCCATTAACGACAATAAAATTTGATCCTTTTGATTTTGAGCCACCAATAAATTTTCAAATTAGAAAAACGTATATAATTTGAAGATGTGAATTTACTTAGTGAAATGTACCTTCTTTGCCACCTCATCATTGAAGGAGCAAATAACTTCACTTTAAAATAGTCATAGGGGTAATATGACTTTCATTAAGAAAAAGTGTGTAATTAAAAATTTAATAATAAATTAAGGAAATATTTGACTATTTTCTCGCTTAAAAATATATACTTAAAATCACTTTTTTATTTTACCTAACCCTGCAAAATTACTCAAATCTATTTTGGCTTTGAAAATTGAAACGCATCAAATAAGTCAATCCACTATCAAAACACTCATGTTGGGCCCGTACCGTGACCCTAGCTACTGATGCCAAATGTTATTTGTATTTATATATGAGTGTGAGGGTTGAAAGAGCACTAATTAAGAGGAAATTATATTGAGAAAGTGTTGAGCTAATTGATTTAAGGCATGGCAAACAATCAACTACCAATTAGTATTGGCTCAGAAAAAGAGGGCAATTTTACACATGCAATGCAATTATTGTCATCATCAGTACTTCCCTTTGTGTTGCATTCAACAATTGAATTGGATGTATTTGAGATCTTAGCCAAAGCTAATGATACTCAACTTTCTTCTTCTCAAATTGTTTCTAAAATGGCTTGCAACAACCCTATTGATGCAGCCAATATGTTAGACAGAATGCTTTATGTGTTGGCTACTTATTCTTTGCTCACTTGCTCCATTAATAATAATATTAATAATGTTAGACTCTATGGTCTGTCACCAGTGGGTAAGATGTTTGTTAGTGATAACGAAGATGGTGTATCTTTGGGGCCACTCTTGGCTTTGCTTCAACATAAAGTATCCATTAACACCTGGTAATTGTTCTCTCTTACACCTTATTATATATTTATTCGGGAGAAAGTATTGAAAACATCTCTAAATTCGGCACAAATTATTAGTTTTATCTCTGAATTTTTGATAGTCATAAAAACACTCATTTACTTTACTAACTGAACTTAAATACAGCCCAAATCTTGCAACATGAGTGAAATACAAGCCTAAATTCTCGCTGAATTTAGGGGTGTTTTCAACACTTCTCTCGATTTTTTATTAGGAGTCACATGCTCCTACAAAAGTTTGAGAACACTTTCTATGTCATGTTGTTGATCGGAGGTGTATCTAAGTTTAGTTAGGCAAGTAAAGAAGTGTAAAAAGTTGTCAATAGTTCGAAGACAAAACAAAAGATTTGCACCAACTTTAGGAATAATATAGTAAAATAATCATGTTAATCATTAGTTTGTAATGAGTGTGTCAATGTGTATTTTCTAAATTGCTGGTTATTTTTTATGTAAATAAAATTTAACTATATTTATAACAAACTAATTACTTTATTGCGCATATTTGAAACTTCCCTTATAAAATATTCAAATAAGGACCATAAATGGCCCAGACTATTTTAGAAAATCTAAATATACCTTTCATCTACCTATTTTGCTTAAGAGTATCTCTCCTCTCACTTTCTCCCTTGTAACAAACAGTCCTCCTTTAAAAAAAAAAAAGTGGACTTATATTTTAATAAAATTAATAAATTTGTCGAAATATATTTTTATAAATTAATTTTATTTTTTGTACCTGTTATTACCAAAGTGGACTTATAACGATAAATTACTAATTGATAAATTTAACCCATTATTTGCACAGTTCAAAAGCAAATTAAATTAGACTTTAGATCTCATCTCTCACTCCTTTCTATCTAATTTAAATTAAAATCACAGGTTTGGATTAAAGGATACAGTTCTTGAAGGAGGATTTCCATTTGTGAGGATACATGGCGTAAATTTATTTGAATATCAAAAGACGGATTCCGAATTAAGTGATGTTTTCAACAAGGCAATGATTAGTCATACAACTTTGGTGATGAAAAATATACTTGACAAATACAAGGGTTTTGAGGACCTCAAGACTTTGATTGACGTTGGAGGTGGTCTTGGAATAAACCTCAACATGATTACATCTAAATACCCAACAATTAAGGGCACTAATTTTGATTTACCTCATGTTGTTCAACATGCCCCATTCTATGAAGGTACCTTTCTTATTTTTGTTAGAGAATAGGCTAAAATGATATAGAACAATTATTCATTTTTTAAAAACTAATTATTCCAGGGGTGGAACACATTGGAGGAGATATGTTTGAAAATGTTCCACAAGGAGATGCTATTTTTATGAAGGTAATTAATTAAAATTACTAGTATGAAAATAATAATTTGTTGTTCCTTTAAATTATTGACAATTTTTATTAATGATGTATATATGTAAGTGGATTCTTCATAACTGGAGTGATAGTCAGTGTGTGAAATTACTGAAGAACTGCTATAAAGCTATACCGGCAGAAAATGGGAAAGTGATAGTTGTTGAGGCCATTCTACCAGTGAAACCTGATCATATCCATAGCTCTGTGGTTATTTCACAATTTGATTTGATAATGTTCGCTCAAACTCCAGGAGGCAAAGAGCGTTCGCAACACAAATTTCGATCCCTCGCAACTGAAGCTGGATTTAATGGCATTAACTTTATATGTCGTGTCTCTAATTTTTGGGTCATGGAATTCCACAAGTAGCTCTATCTTTACTATTTCACTCTAAATATCATCCAATAAATAATCTTTATGTTATTTGTATTTGTCCAATATGTTTTCTCTAGTTTGTGTTAAGTGAGTTGTTGGACCTTTTTCAATAGTTTGAAATAAGTGAATTACTCAAAGTTCAAAAAAATTATGGGACCTTTATTTTTCTTTTCAAATTTGTCTTTCATTTAATGAACTTCTTATTTACTTTACATTTTCTAGGAGAATAGTTTTGAAATAATCAAAAGGATAATAGTGAAAAGTAACATTTCACTTATGTTCTTAAATATTTTTATTAAAGGGTGTGACATACCCCAATACTTTACTTAATTGGGACTAGAGGGAGTATATACTAAAAAGGAATACCTTTTACATTTTATTTGTCACTTTTAGCATATTATTGAGAAAAAACCATTTTATATCTAATATTAAAGCTTTCAACTGGATCAGTGGCTTAGTTTTTGGCCCATTAAAACCGGCACACGTAGTAATTGTACTTGGTCGGTCCGGTGTTTTTTTGGCCTCAGCTCAATAGGACCGGCCTGGTAAGGGACCGCTAGGTGGTCCATCGGTTTACCGGTCCGGTAAGCGAATTTTTTTAGGAAAATTAACAATTAAGTCATAATACCTAACATAATTAGTCAAAATAACAACACTTTAAAATATTTATTTAAAATGGCAGAATGACAATATTTTTATAAAATAATATGTATTCAGATTTTAGTATTTAAAATTAATTTTATTTATGGAAAGAGTCCTATATTGGACCAAATTATATACCAATAATCGTTTAAAGAAAAAAAAATTAATAAACCAATACACATTAACCTTTTTTCAACTCCATTCACGTTTCTTCCCACTTTTCACGTTTCTTCCTTACCTTTCACGTTTCAAGTTTATCTCTCTTCAAGGTGCTAAATTGTTGTTCATCAAGAAATCTTCTTTATTGTTAAATGAAATTTATTTATTAATTCAAGCAGATTGTATATATTAGTGTGCGTTGGGGTGGGTGGGATTTCCTTTTCACGTAAGTCAATTAATTGAATTATATTCTATAATTTAAATTAAATACTCTAATAATAAATCATCCAATACTTTTGTGGGAAGATCTATCTTTTCAAATTATTTGTGTTAGAGGATTTGTTAATTATTCCACTAATGACATAATTAGGTAATTAAATACCATTTTTTATTGTATTAGATGTTAAAAGTGACAAAGTTATATCTGGCATTATTTCTCATGCCCAAATTTCTTTTTAATAATTAGTATAATTATATTATAGACATTAGAATATGTGTCAGCGGGTAATAATTTATAGAGTAATTTCCATAGATAGTCACCTATGTTTGGAAAATTACCTAGAAATATCACTTATGTTTGTTTTAAGACTACAATATCACCCAACTTTGCCTATTTTCCTCAAAATATATTTGACACAAAAAATACATTATCTTTTTCCTACTAGGATGCCATGTCACATTTTTTAATTTATTAATAGTATTTTTTTAATTCTTTAAATGACAATTTGTTTAATGTATCTATAAGAGAGCATTAATCCATTCTCTATGAAAATCTAGTTACTTCAATTTTATAACGAAAATCTTTATCCTATGTTTCATTTACGAGTATTTGCCGTTATATCCATACAAAAAATTAGTCTTGCTATCGAGGAAAAAATTAAACTAGTTACTTGAAGCTGAGGAAGAAACAATAAATTTAGTTGGATATTTAGAGATAAACTAGATATTAGGAACATTGATTTTTACACAAACTATAAACATCTGTTGCTTGTTCACGGTAAAAAATCAAAGGTTTCTTGTTCATGGTAAAAAAAAAAAATTTTTACACAAACTATAAACATTTGTTCAAAGCTTAGTTAGATTCAAACGATAGAAATATCCTATTCAAAAACAAACAAGCAAAAAACTCCTAAATTTTAAGAAAATTACTCCAATATCATGTTAAGTATTCAAATTATTTCACAATTTACACTTCAAAAATAAAAGAATCAGAAGAAAACTTGAATTTTACCTCGTGGAGATTTATTTGGTCATCAAAGGTATACAGCGGCCCAGGAGACAGTTCCTTATGCAAATTCGTTAATTTATTACTTGAAGAATCAGAGAAAGCCACATATTTTCTTGAAGAATCGGAGGAGCTCATATTAGAGTTTCTTATGTAAATTTTTTTTATTGGGTATAATATATGGATTGTCTAAAAAAATTTTTAAAAATTGTTAATAATAATAAAAAAAGGAATAATGTGACATGGCATCCTAGTAGGAAAAAAATAATGTATTTATTGTGTCAAGTATATTTTGAAGAAAATAGGTAAAGTTGGGTGATATTGTAGTCCTAAAGCAAACATAAGTGATATTCCTAGGTAATTTCCCAAACATTGGTGACTATCTAGGGAAATTACTCCTAAAAAGTACTAACAAAAATTAGTCCCTTGTTCTTTATTTTTGTTTCTTTAACTCCTTAATACTACTACTATAGTAGTGGTACTATTTTGTTTCAGCTCAGCTAGTCTATCTTCTAGCCTAGTCCCAGGTTTTCTGTGTCCTTCTGTTTTTTAGTGTTTTGTTTCTTTCTTTGTTTTCTTCTTCTATACACAATGGTTTTCTTCATTTCTTGATATGGCTTCTTCTTAGATAGTACTCACTACTGCTGTCTATTTCCTAAATTTAAGGGCTTCCTAGCTTTTTGGTTATTTTACATTTTCAAGATTCCTCAAATGGAATACTCCCTCACATTTCTTGAGCATTTCAAGACTCAATCTTTTTCACTCTAAACTCCCTTTTGTCTTCTACACCCCACCCCCACAATCTCCAATTCTGCAGAAAGTTTCATGTGATGGATTCTTGATGGGAAAAGGAGGAAGAAGTTGAAGAAAAGGTGTTTTCTTTGTAAACAACCTCATAACCATTTCAAAGATTCAATCTTTTTCACTGTAAACCCCTTTTTTCACCCCCCTTAATCTCATCAATGGATTCTTGATTGTTCTATCTAGTTGTTTTGGAGGGAAAAGGAGGAAGTAATTGAAGAAAAGGTGTTTTCTTGAAAAGAAAAAAACTCAAGAATGACACTTTTGAGGTTTCTGTTAACTGTGTTTTTTCTAGTTGGTTTGTTATCAAGATTCCAACTTGTGAATTCCCAGTTGGTTTTTCATGATCAAGATGTAGTGGAAGCAATTGGGAAAGAGCTATCAGTACCTGGATGGGGTGTGATGAACACAACTGATTTCTGCTCTTGGCATGGAGTTATTTGCAGCTCAAACAGTTCAATGGTGGAAAGACTTGATCTTTCTGGTTTTAGATTACAAGGTAATGCAACTCTAATATCTGAGCTCAAAGGTTTAAAGTGGCTAGACCTTTCTAATAATAACTTCCAAGGTTCTATTCCATTTGCATTTGGGAATTTATCTGAGCTTCAATATCTTGATTTGTCTTTTAACAAATTTGGAAACTCAATACCTAGTGAATTAGGTAAGCTCAGAAGCCTTAAGGCATTGAACCTTTCGAAAAACTGGCTCACAGGAGCTATACCTGATGAGCTTGAGGGGTTAGAGAATTTGCAAGATTTTCAAATATTTACTAACAACTTGAATGGTTCTATCCCAATGTGGATTGGTAATTTGACCAATCTTAAGGTTTTTGCTGCTTATGAGAATGAATTTAGTGGTGGTGTTCCGGTTAACTTAGGACTGTACTCTGATCTTTCTTTGTTGAACCTTCACTCAAACCAGCTTGAAGGTACTATTCCTGAGAGCATTTGTGCTAATGGGAATCTTGAATTTCTTGTTCTAACTCAGAATAAGTTGACCGGAACGATTCCTGATTCGATTGGGAATTGTAAAGGACTTTCTAGTATTAGGATTGGGAATAACAAGTTGATTGGAGGTATCCCTAAATCAATTGGGAATATCAGTAGTCTTACTTATTTTGAAGCAGATAGTAATAGTTTGTCTGGTGAAATTGTCACAGAGTTCGCGAAGTGCTCGAATCTCACTCTCCTTAATTTAGCTTCAAATGAGTTTAATGGAACTATTCCTCCTGAGTTTGGTCAGCTTAACAGTTTGCAAGAATTGATTGTTTCTGGTAATAACCTTTATGGAGAGATTCCAACATCAGTTCTTAAGTGCAAGAATCTCAATAAGCTTGACTTGAGCAACAACAAGTTCAATGGTACCATACCGGCAGATATCTGCAATACGTCCAGATTGCAGTATTTGCTGTTGGGGGAAAACTCGATTCGAGGGGAGATACCTCATGAGATAGGGAATTGTGTAAAGTTGCTTGAGTTGGAAATGGGGAGTAATGAACTTACTGGAAATATCCCTCCTGAGCTTGGTCATATGAAGAACTTGCAGATTTCGTTGAATTTGAGTCATAATCGTCTCCACGGAAAATTGCCTCAGGATTTAGGAAAACTTGACAAGTTGGTTTCTTTAGATGTATCTGATAATCAGCTCTCTGGGAATATTCCACCGGCATTGAAGGGCATGCAGAGTTTGATAGAGGTTGATTTTTCGAGCAACCAATTCACTGGTCCAATACCTACTTTTGCACCATTTCAGAAAAGTCCTAATTCAAGTTTTCTTGGAAACAAAGATCTCTGTGGTGATCCTTTGAGTGGTGGTTGTGGGGATTTAAATGGTTATGACCACAGCGTTTACGGTCACAAGGTCTCTTACCGAATCGTTTTGGCTGTTATCGGTTCTGGTTTGGCAGTTTTTGTATGTGTCACAGTGGTTGTTTTGCTGTTCATGATGAGGGAGAAACAAGAGAAAGCTGCCAAGGAAGCAGCTGGAAATACCATTGATGAAATTTCTAGCAAACCAGTGATACTGGCGGGAAACGTCTTTGTTGACAATCTAAAGCAAGCAATTGATTTTGATGCAGTTGTAAAGGCAGTCATGAAAGACTCGAATAAGATTTGTGTTGGTACTTTCAGCACTGTCTATAAAGCAGACATGCCTTCCGGGATGATTTTGTCGGTGAAGAAGCTAAAGTCAATGGACAAAACTATAATTCATCACCAGAGTAAGATGATCAGAGAGCTTGAAAAGCTTAGTAAGCTCGTTCATGATAATCTTGCTCGTCCTATCGGATTTGGAATCTATGAAGATGTCGTTCTTCTGTTGCATGAATATTATGCCAACGGAACGTTGACTCAATATCTTCATAACTCTAGCCAGAAACCTGAATATAAGCCCGACTGGCCAACAAGACTTGCCATTGCCACTGGAGTTGCAGAAGGATTGGCATTCCTTCACCATGTTGCTATCATCCATCTTGACATTTCTTCCGGGAATGTGCTTCTTGATTCTAATTTCAGGCCTTTGGTTAGTGAAGTTGAAATCTCTAGGCTTCTCGATCCATCTAGAGGGACTGCAAGTATTAGTGCTGTTGCTGGTTCATTCGGATATATTCCTCCAGGTACATATCATTTGAACACACATACTCCCTCTGTTTCAATTTGTTTGTCTGATTTTAACTTGACACAAAGTTTAAGAAAGTAAAGAAAACTTTTGAATCTTAGTGTCTTAAACTAAAGATATGTAGAATGTACCAAAATGCCCTTTAATCTTGTGGTCTTAAACATGTCACGTGAAAAGTTTGAATTTAAAAGTTGCCAAAAAAGGAAAAAGGCATTCTTTTTTAAGTATGACAAACAAATTGAAACTATTATCTCTCTTTTCGCATTTGTAGAGATTATAAATCTGTTATTGACTTGTTTTTTTTTTCTAAACAGAGTATGCATATACGATGCAAGTAACAGCTCCTGGAAATGTTTACAGCTATGGGGTTGTTTTGCTTGAGATCCTAACCACCCGACTACCTGTTGATGAAGCTTTTGGTGAAGGAATAGACTTGGTTAAGTGGGTACATGGTGCACCTACAAGGGGGGAAACACCGGAGCAGATACTCGATGCAAAGCTCAGCACCATTTCATTTTCTTGGAGAAAGGAAATGTTAGCAGCACTAAAGGTTGCGTTGCTATGCACTGACATGACACCAGCAAAGCGACCAAAGATGAAGAAGGTGGTAGAAATGCTGCAAGAAATCACGGAAAGCTAAACAAAGTTCGTATCATCAAATCAAAGTATGTCTTGATCTCTGTCTCTTCATATGTGAATGCTCCTGTAAAAATACAAGTGTACGACATTCTTAGTCGAGAGGACAAAATGGTCGAACTCTTAAGGGTATGATGTGTCTTACTTCAATCATATGATCACCAGTTCTTTTTCTCCAAAACATGTAGATGGAGATGTAGATTAATTTCTCACAAGGAGAATATGTTTACAAATAGCATTATCTTTCATTTTCCATTTCCCCTTTCTGGTACATTGCTTCCAAATCAAGTATAGATTAAATCATAGTGAAAGATTAAGGGAATGCTACTATTCAACATGCAACTTACTTTCTATATTATTCTTCTAATACTAATTAAGAGAAACAAGAACTCAGTATTTAAGGCCTTTAACTGCTTTTGATTACACTTCTTAAGAGTCGAGGATCTATCGAAAATAACTTCTCAACCCCACAAAGATAGGGGTAAGGTTTGCGTACATGTGTACATTCTACCCTCCACAGACTCCACTTATGGGATTACACCGGGTCTGGTGAGGGTATAGTGTACTCAAACCTTACCTCTACCTTAGAGGTAGAAAAACTGTTTTCAATAGACCCTCGGATCAAGGGAAAAATAGTCCAAAGCAGTCTAGAAAAAGAAGTAATAGGAGTAGCAAAAACAACATGATAGTAACTACAACAAAATAAGATGATAGTGGGGGTGTAAAAAACAACAGGTAGTAATAGAAATCGAAGGACAAGAAGAAACTACAGGAGCACTACTACAACTACTGTAATCAAATTATCATTGGATCGATGTTATCATCGAGCGCGAGTAATATGTTTCCATATGATTCTACTGCTTCAATCAGCTTGACTTTCCAAATGATGTATTAGTACTCTATTTACTACTTTCTCTGTTCCAATTAGTTTAGTACAGTTTGTTTGGCTATAAGACTTTTGAAACCTTACACATGTTGTAACATTTGCGTGGCTATAAAAGCTTCATATTAACGGTAAAATGTGAAGTTTAAAGTTAAGTGTTTCCTAACGTAGAAATGTGTCATTCTTTCCAGAACGGACCAATAAGGAAATATCACCAAACAAATTGGAGCTAGGAGTAGAATATAAGGGTGTTCGTATGTATTCTTCAGTATATACATGTGGTCATTTAACCATACTTTCACACTATGAAGGATAGAAAAAAACAATACACGGACCATAAAAATTATCCGCACCCTGTGTATACATCAAAACAATAAATACACGACATGCGTGTTAGCAAATATTATCACCTTATTTTATTACTTACGATAAATTCATATGATTTGTTACAAACACTCTATACGAGTAAATATTTTTCATATATGAAAATTAAAAGTTCCCATTAAGCAGATGATGGTAAGTTAAAAACTCCAAGTTCCCTTGCACTTCTAATATTATCATCCAATATTTTCTTCATTTCATATTTGTACACAAAACCCTTCTCCATAAGCTTATTTGATCCCCATTTCACTTCTCTCTTTGGATCATCCAAGTACCTGTTTATAAATGGAAAGATATATAAAATGAAATTCAAAAAATAATCCTTTAAATAGATATTAAATGATCCGATAGTATAAAAATTCTTTACATCGTCAATATTAGTTGAACTCAATGTTTATTAATTCATAACCTCAAAAGTCTAAGTATGCGCAAAGAAAATTCAAGAACTACATTCAATATCGATTGTGATGGGGGTGGTAAGTACTCTCTTATACTTAATGTTAAAGAATGACTAAAGCCCACATTGATGGTTAATGAAATGGGTGGATAGTTCAGGCTGGTGTCTTGGCTGGAGATATTAGTGACATCGTGTTATTAGATGTAACTCCATTGTCACTTGGTCTGGAAACTCTGGGTGGAGTTATGACCAAAATCATCCCAAGAAATACAACACTACCAACTTCAAAATCAGAAGTTTTTTCAACTGCAGCAGATGGGCAAACAAGTGTTGAGATTAATGTGCTGCAAGGTGAAAGAGAGTTTGTAAAAGATAACAAGTCTATTGGAAGTTTCCGCCTGGATGGAATCCCTCCAGGTCCCAGGGGAGTTCCCCAGATAGAAGTGAAATTCGACATCGATGCCAATGGTATACTTTCTGTCACGGCTACTGACAAGGGTACAGGAAAGAAGCAGGACATTACCATCCTTTGAGCTAGCTTTTGGGGTGTGAGTTAGGTCTAATACTTAATTTCACATGGTATCAGAGCAGGGCCCATCTCACCCAATGTTGGGCCCCCAAAATCAGAATTGCCCACATACCAAATGCTAAGCACTGGGCGTGAGGTGGGGTGTTAAAGAATGACAAAAGGCCACATTGGTGGTTAATGAGATGAGTTGACTCTGTATAAGGCTTGGACAATCCTCCTTCCTTTGAGTTAGCTTTTGGAGTGTGAGTTAGGCCTAAGACCTAATTTCACACATAACTATATGTTTTAGATTCGAGCTCTAGAAATGAAGTCACGTTTGGTGGGGAGCGAGCAATTTACCTCCAAACCAACGTGTGATAGAATCTGTATTAGTCGGAGTCCAAACCAGATACTAGACACTAAATAGTGTAGATGAAATATAAGGTACTTACTTTTGGTTGATATGAAACTCTGGATAGTTTTGTTGATAATAACTTGCAATTTCTGCAGAAGAAACAAATGCACTAGCACACAAGAGTCTACCATTCATAGAATCACTATTTTCCATTGAGAAAATGTGAGCTTCACAAACATCTTCAATGTGTATAATTGGAACTTTTCCATCAACCTCTTCTATGAACTTGAGTTGATTGTAATAAATTTCATCACCAGTTACCACTGACAACATATTAGCCATGCTTCTTGAGATATTTGACAAGAGTGTTGTTCCTCCAACAAGACCAAAACCTAAGCTCACAACCTCAAATCCATCTTTGCCAAAGTTCAAGATTTCTCTGTCACATGCTGTCTTTGCTTCCACATAAGTCTATACTATTCAAAAAAGGAAATGTTTAGTTTTTTGGTAAGCTTTATAGAATTCGAGAATTCTTGTTTAGGTAGTTCATAGAGAAAGACTCGTCTATTTTAGGGTGGACAGAGTTGCATGATTCGTGTGTTGGTAGGCAAACTGATCCCGACACCATCATTACTAATAAGAAAGAAATCTTACCATAACAAAATCGTCGCTAAAAGGAAAGTGGACATTGAGAGGAGTCCAACATGTTTCATCCATCAAATCTTTGAAGCCATTACCATCATCCTTCATTGGTGAAGCAGCAAGCACAGTGCCTGTATATATAAGCCTCTTCACAGTACCAGACTTTATACAAGACATTACGATATTCTTCACTGATGCAACTGCTGCTTCTACCTGATTCTTGTCCTGTTACAATGTTCAATCCCACCAAAATAAATAAACATAGTATTTACATATAAAAAGTAGTAATATTTGACATATATATATATAAAGTATCATAATTTTTGTGACGTTGGTGCCTCGACTATTCCACTGAGTATCTGCCACCTCCCACCAACAGACATACACGAAACTTTCCATCACCAAGCCTTGGTACCAGATAACTCTGTCCACTAAGGCTTGGGCAGATAGGAAGAAATCTCTTAGGTGCTTTTTTTCCATAGGATTTGAAATCGAGACATCATGGTGCTCCACACACTTTATTGGCCGTTACGTCACACCCTTGGATGCATGTATACAAAATAAAAATATTCAACAAAACGTGTTCAATTGATCACCCTTTGATGATTATAGCTCTGACCCTAACGAGCACAAAAAGTGTAGCCTAACAACTGATGTGATAGGTCAAAACCATGGGAGACTAGGTACTCGGTGGAACAGAATAGGTGAGCAAGTTGATTTGAACATCACCATTATAAAAAAAATACGTTTTGTTCCTAGTGAGAGATAGTAGGTCCCCAACAACATTAAAATGAAAATAGGCATACATATACTAGTTGGGAAGCAATAATGAAGTTGGTATAATTATCGAGATGCACATAAGCTGACCTGATTGAACATCATCATTATTTTGAAAAATGAAACTAGGTACCTGAAATCCCTCAGAATGTATACAAGGAGTGGCCACATGGAAAACAAACTCACAGCCTGTGATTGCTTGCTCAAATTCTTCTGGTCTATACATATCAGCTTGAAATAACTTCAAATTTTCTTCTGCATTAGGCAAGTTCTTCAACAAGTCTACCTTTGATTTATCCTCTGCAAAATTATCACAAATTTAATA
This sequence comes from Solanum tuberosum, assembly GCF_000226075.1. Classification (NCBI taxonomy): domain Eukaryota; kingdom Viridiplantae; phylum Streptophyta; class Magnoliopsida; order Solanales; family Solanaceae; genus Solanum; species Solanum tuberosum. The sequence goes on from NW_006239043.1 coordinate 816,281, forward strand.
TATATATATATATATATGGTATTCGGAATTTACTGGTAAGACTAATTCAAATTTACATGGCGTAAGACTCACTACAAGGCTAAGTGCTTTGAATCTGAAATATCCGGGGCAAATTCAGTAATAGTTAATTATTTTTCATCTCGTCATTGAAAAACAATTATTGTCCTGAAGTTTCAAATTCTACACGTGAGACGGGACTCAAGGATGACAATGGTTATTTTTCAAAGATATGGCTGAAAAGAGGCTAGTGGACACCATTTTACCTTTTTTAATTTTTTTTTTTAAAGCTTGAACCTAACACTTCGGGTTAAGGCTAGAAAGATCAACTCCATCACACCAAGAACCACACCAAGAACTAGAAATTTCTGGGAAATTTTTCATAAATAAGTATTTTTAGCTTTTACAACAACAATCCCATATATGTAATCTGGAGAGGATAAAGTGTACGCAGAACTTAGGATGGCATGGGGCGGGGCGGGTTAGATTAACCCGCAAAACTTTTAATCCCCCCTCATAACAATTTTTTTTTATTTTCAACCCGCTCCACCCTGCCCTCATAAAAATAAATCCATTTTTCCATTAAGTTGTATTAATTTAATAGATAATGACTTAAAATTTATTCTTTAGAGGTCAATTGGAAAAAATGTAAGAAATTGTATTATTTTCTATTGAACCATTTTGATTTACTATCTTATCCCCACACACACACATCCCTCCTGCCCCGCACAACCTTAAACCTGCTCCATCCCGCACAACCTTAAACCTGCTCCCCCCGCACAACCTTAAACCTGCTCCGCCCCACATCCTCCCCGCCCCATTGTCATCTCTAAGGCTATATGTAGCCTTTGTAATTAAAAAAATATATTCAAATTCCACAAGTGAAATTTTAGGACAACAATGACTATTTTTCAAAATCAGGGTGGTAGAGTTCCCAATGAACTCCAATTTCTATGAAAAATTTCCCTTTTCGAAATGTGAACTTGAAACCTCTAGTTAAGGTAGACGAATCTCATCCATCCATACAAGATCACATGATAGGAAAAAAAGAAAAATCAAGAATTACATACCTAAGTTCCTCAAGGTAGCATGAACTTTGTAGCCTCTTTCAAGAAGTTTTTTCACCAGATATGAAGCTATGTATCCTGAACCACCAGTAACACAAACTACCATTGAACTTCTACTCTTCTTGTCCTCCATAGATAAAACCTTCTTCAGCTTTCTCTTCTTTATTTTTCTCAAATCAAATTAATAATTTTGTATCTAACTTTAGACAACATGTTTGGTTTTCACAATGGAAGTACCACTAAAATGGTACTAAAAGACAAAATATGTTACTGTCATATTTACCTTGCATTTAATGTATGTACTACTCCAACTATTTCCTTTACTTACTGATATTTTTACGCTTTACTTGAGTTGATGATCTATCGGAAATCAACCTCGTGAAGGTACATAGAGGGAAGGTCTGCACAGTGGCAGAGCAAGGATTTTCATGAAGCGGGTTCGAAGTATAAAGTAGTGAACACGTAAAAATTATAAGACGAAAAACGGAGCGAGACGGAAAAAGAAAATATTAATCTTAACCCGCTAACTTTAACTTTAACTTGTCTTGTCATGTCGCGTTTATGTTCTTCCTACTTTTATCTTGCTCCATTGAGTTTTTTTTAAAAAAAATATGCCTTTTTTTTATTTTGCAATGTTCTATTATATTTTGATTTTAAAAAAAAATCTGAATTAGTGTCCTTTCAATCATATGCTATTATAAAAATCACTAAGGTTTTTTAAAAGGGGTAATGATTGAGTTACTAATATTATAATGCATATTCAGAAGATAAATACATGGTATCATTGTTCTTTAGTTCAGTTAATTCAATTTACTAGGTTAGTCATCTATAAAAAAAACAAAAGATCGATAAATCAAATAAAATTAGTTTAGTTTTCATCTCTTTCGAAAAAATTGAAAAAACTATAGGAAAGAAATACTATGAAATTAAAGAAAGAAAATTCAACTAAATAGATTTTGTTATAAAATATTCATGACTTTTAATTTTTTTTTGTTTGATTAATTTAATTTACTTTATTTTATATAAATATTTTTTCTAACTCAATTTAAAATTTAATAATTGTTCATCTTTCTTCAATTTATTACATGGAAAGAGAGTTATGCAGAAACAAAATGAGCAATATAAAATAAGAAGAATAAAAGACAAAATTATAAAGAATGTGGCTAATAAATTTCAATCAAGATAAATTGATAAAAAGAAGAAGAAATATACTCATAAAACCAGAATAAAGAGAGAACTAATGAAAATAAAATAAAAATAAAGCTACATATTCAACCCAATGAAACAGTGTCATTGGATTGGGAATCTGAGCCCATCTTAGCCTTTAAAACTGGTGGAAAATGTTGCATGCAATGGGAATCAAACTCTGATCCTTCTAGCCAACAATGAACCCCCTTAACCACTATGCCGTTCTTCTCTTCAGTGTTTAGGGGGTTCATTTTAATAAACATACTCATAAAATCAGAATTTGACCTTATATATACAATGTAATTTTTCGTCAAAGGGGGTTCAGGTACCCCCTAAGCTATACATAGTTTCACCCCTGGATCAGCTTACATACTAACCTCCCTAGGGTCTACTTGTGGAATTACATCTATCGAATTTGTGGTCCAAACATTTAGGCCAAAGTATTACTACGACATGCAAATGTACAAATAGGAATAGTACTATACGCTCTCTAGACTCTACTTGTGGATTACATTTATCGAATTTGTGGTCCAAACATTTAGGCCAAAGTACTGCTACTACATGCAAATGTACAGATAGGAATAGAGGACACTGATTTATCTTCACTAGGCTATTTGAATGAGGTCAGAAAAGCATGTGTAGAAGGTACATATAAAAACTATGTTGCTCGGACTCTCAAAAAATGTTGTCACGTCAATATGTGATCGTTCAAAAATTTAATGTACATGTTGGCATTTTTGAAGAGCCCAAACAAGTTCTTCAACGATAAGGATATATTCGGACCAAATACAAACGGAGGACAAATTTGTCCTATTTCTCACAGTTGAATGTCAAATTTGAGCCAATCCAACAATGATAAGCGCATATTTAGGGCCAAATTCAAACGACGGGCAAACTTGTTATGCTGTTGAGGGGCATTTTTCCCCCTTTCTTTAGTGTATATGTTTCAAAAAGAATCAACAACAACATACTAAGTATAGTTTCTAAAAAGTGGAAGTTTGATGAGGGTAGAGTATATGCAGACCTGTCACGATCCAAAAATAGACGTGACGACACTAGTCTATTCCTACCAAGACAAAACAACCTCAACCCAACGAAACGAAAGCGGAAAAGAAACAACAACAAGATAAAAATGGAAAACTTATTTTAAAAACATGGTTGTCACAAGTACAAACCACTAATACATAAAGTGCGGGAATTAAAAAAAAGTACAAGTCTCAATGCTTTGTTTTCCAAATAGAACAAAGCATAACGAAAAGGAAAAAGAGGGTCTGCCTGGATGACAAGCAGCTACCTTTCAAGTCCTTCTACCAGCCTCGAGAAAAGGGAGAAGAAGAAGAAGAGCAATCACACAATACCAGGCTCGGGACCTACACAAGTGTAGAAGCAAGGAGTGAGTACCAAACAACACGGTACTCAGCAAGCAACCTGATAAATAAAACATACTAACTAGAAATCGATTCATCCCAACTGAACTCCTCAAACTACAACTTGCATAGAACTCAGCCAACCTAATGGTGCTACAATACACAATTTACAAGGCTTAACCACAAAGTTCAATAGTCATAGCTCAACAACTAGCATGCATCAAGTATACCAATCACTAGTAACGAGTAGTTCAAACACATGTAACAAGTAGATCAATCACAAGTATAAAATGCATCAAATCACAATAATCAACTTTTTTTGGAACCATTTTTCTTCGGCACAAAATCACTAGTCGGAACCATTTTCCATCGGCTTTATATAACATCGCTAGCCTGAACCATTTTCCACTGGCTTTATATCATATCACTAGATGGAACCATTTCTCATTGGCTTTATATCACATTAGTAGCCGGAACCATTTTCCACAAGTTTTATATCACATCACTAGTCGGAACTATTTCTCATCGGCTTTATATCACATCACTAACCGGAATCATTTCCTTTCGGCACAATATCACTAGTCGTAACCATTTTTCATCGATTTTATATCACATGTATCATCACAATGTACAACAATCAATGCACATAACCAATTTCCCTTTCAAACTATGTCCAAAGTCACACAATCTAATTCAATCACGTAAGCACAAGAAGATTATGGAAATAACAATATCCAGTTCATACTCTTTGAAAAATGGGCCAATCAACTCAAAAACCAAATTCCGATAATGAGATTTAATCCAAAAAATTTCACTTGAAAACATTACCTAAGGCATTTGGAACTCATTGGTGAAACCGTTTAAAAAAAGGAGTTAAAATCAGTTCACAATCACCATTTTAGTTTAGAACTCAAGTTCTTGAAAAACCTTGCCATTTGCCAATCAAAATCTCAAGTTTTGATGTTAAAATCCATGAATAAGTAAAGGAAAATGAAGTTTTAGGATCACAAAAGCTTACCCAAACAATTTAGCACAAGAAATTTCTTCAAAATTGCCTCAAAGTGTTTTACCAAGCTCAAAATGAAAAATGGGGATTAAACCCCAAAAATTTTAGACCAAAAACCCCTCTCTGATGTTGCAAAAGCGACCCAGATTCGCTTAAGCGAATCCCAAAAAATAGGGGATCTCGCTTTTGTGAATCGAGCTTAACTTAAGCGATCATCGCTAAAGCGAGCCCTAGTTCAATTAAGCGAACCCCGCCCAAAAGGTCAGTCTCGCTTTTGCAAGGTGGCTTTCTTCTAAAGTGAAGATCGCAAAAGTGAAGGCCCTCTACAAATGCGAGGACTGCAGAAGCAAAAACATCAGCCAACACAAAAATCATTGAAAAGACCCTCAGAATTATCCCGTACACACAACAATATAAGCAAACTGACTATACTCGACTTTACAGACTCAATGGAACCGTCGAAACATAAATCTGTGGTCTCCTTGACCCAAAACTCGTGAAAGTCATAGAAATTAGCATAACGCCTAAAAAGGCCAAAACAAACTCGGGACCTCAGAAAAATCAACCAAGACTTCATCTAGGCATAAAATCATCCTCTGAATCCAACGTAACTCTCGAAATTCCTATCAGATCATCCGAATCCCGAATGTTGACCAAAGTCAATCTAAAGGCTAAAATTTCATAAATTTCAACTTAGGGCCTCATATTGAAAACTCTCATAGACCAATTTCCGCATTCCGGGACTGACGAAATTAAAGGAATTCCATTCTGACACTTGAAACTCCAAAAGATACCAAAAATTATTTTTTAACAACTTTAGCCTTTCAAACTCAAAACTTACAAAAATTCACAACTCAACCAGAAATAGCTCGGGGTCAATATCGAGAGGGCAAAATGGTAATTTTATGAAAATATCCAAAAATGACAAGCCGGGTCATTACAAGACCATACCCCTACCTCAGAGGTAGAAAGATTGTTCCGATAGACCCTTGATTTAAGGAAAAATAATCCAAATCAGTCCCGAACAATAAATAACCAAAGTAAAAGAATGAACGGATAATAACATACATAATAACAACAATAGTAGATAGTAACAAAACAGAACTACAACAAAACAACACGATAATCGAGGTATAAGGAGCAACTAATAGTAACAAAAATTGAAGGACATGAAACTATGGGGGCAATACTACGACTACTAATATGAATAGACAAAAAGACAACGTTCTGCTTCCTACTAACCTCCGCAATCCGTGTCCTCGATCCCTTCCTATCTAAGGTCACGTCCTCGGTAAGTTGACTCTGTGCATGTGTAGTCTAATCACCTTTCCGCAATACTTCTTTGTTCTTCCTCTACTCCTCTTGAAATCATCCATAGCCAACGTCTCACACCTCTGTACTGGGGCATCCGTGTATCTCATTTTCACATGTCTGAACTATCCAGTCTTACTTTCCGCATCTTGTCCTCCACCGAAACCACTCCCACCTCGTCACAAATATCCACATTTCTAATCCCATCTCTTCTAGTATGCTCACACATCCATCGCAACATCCTCGTATTCGTAACTTTCATCTCATGAACGTGAGTTATTATCTGGCCAACACTTCGCCCCATACAACAAAGTTTGTTCTAACCACCACTCTATGGAACTTGCCCTTAAGTTTGGTAATACCTTTTTATCACAAGAGTCCGAATGCAAGCATGCATTTCATTCACCATGCACCAATATGATGGGTGACATCCTCGTCAATCTCCATGTTCCCTTGGATAATAGACCTAAGATACTTGAAAGTACCTCTCTTTTGGATGACTTATGTATCAAGTCTGATTTCCCTATGAGCCTCATGCGTTATGTCGCTTAACTTTCACTCCAAATATTTTGTCTTGGCCCTGTTCAACCTGAACCTTAATGAATGTCACGTTTATATCTTCCTCCAATGAAAAATTATATAGTCATATATATATATATATATATATATATATATATATA
>NW_006239043.1:826983-848782 GCF_000226075.1 Solanum tuberosum
TATATATATATATATATATATATATATTGACATATTTAATACCACAAGTTTAAAAAAATGTCATAACAACACAAATATTATGACATATCTAGACCACAATTTTAAAAATATTCATTTATTTCTTAAATTGTTCATATATGATAATTAAAAGTTCCCATATTAAGTAGATGATGGTAGTTTGAGAACTCCAAGTTCCCTTGCACTTCTAATATTGTCATCCAATATCTTCTTCATGTCATATTTGTACACAAAACCCTTCTCCATGAGCTTATTTGATCCCCATTTCACTTCTCTCTTTGGATCATCCAAGTACCTGTTTAATTGAAAGATTCAAAACAAACTTATTAGCAAAACTAATAATCCTTCAGATATATTAAAATGAAGCACTTTTAGTCTACTTTTACAAACTTGAAGGATTACATTTTAAACTTATATACACCAACAACATAAAGAAATTTCACACTATCATTATAGATTCCAATTTTAACAGAGCGGTAACTCTGTTCTGCTGGTTACTGATCCATATATGTTTGCCATGTATGCACAAAGAAAACTCAAGAACTACCTCCAATATCAATGTGGTAGGGTGGTAAGTACTCTTTTATACTTAATCAAACATCACGGGTTCAAACTCAGAAAATGAAGTTGTGTTTGCTAGGGAGCACTTTACCACCAAACAACCGTATGATAGAATCCGTATTAGTTGGATTCCAAACCAGATACCAGACACCAAAGAGTGTAGATGAAAGATAAGGTACTTACTTTTGGTTGACATGAAATTCTGGATAGTTTTGTTGATAATAAGATGCAATTTCTGCAGAAGAAACAAATGCACTAGCACACAAGAATCTACCATTCATAGAATCATTATTTTCCATTGAGAAAATGTGAGCTTGACAAACATCTTCAATGTGTATAATTGGAACTTTTCCATCAACCTCTTCTATGAACTTGAGTTGATTGTAATAAATTTCATCACCAGTTATCACCGACAACATAGCAGCCACGCCTGGTGAGATATTTGACAAGAGTGTTGTTCCTCCAACAAGACCAAAACTTAAGCTCACAACCTCAAATCGATCTTTGCCAAAGTTCAAGATTTCTCTGTCACATTCTGTCTTTGCTTCCACATAATTCTATACCATTCAAAAAGAAAATGGTCTAGTCTGTGTTAGTCTTGGTGGACAGAGTTACATGATACATGTGTTGGTACGTAGAAGATAACAAACATCAAGAGAAATAGTCTAAATAGACGCAAACTGACCCCAACGCCATCGGTTACTAATAAGAAAGAAATCTTACCATAACAAAATCATCACTAAAAGGGAAACGGACATTGAGAGGAGTCCAACATGTTTCATCCATCAAATCCTTGAAGCCATTGCCATCATCCTTCATTGGTGAAGCAGCAAGCACAGTGCCTGTATATATAAGCCTCTTTACAGTACCAGACTTTATACAAGACATTGCAATATTCTTCACTGATGCAACTGCTGCTTCTACTGGATTCTTGTACTGTTACAATATTCAATCCCACAAAATAAATATATAATTTTCATACAAGAGGTGTTTGACTGACCACCCTTCTCCAACTATAGCTAGCTCCAACCCTGACGACCAACAAGCACTTAGAGCGTAGCTTAGCTAGCTAGCAACCGATGTAGTACTCCCTTTGTTTCAATTTGTGTGTCTAGTTTCAACTTGACACGAAGTTTAAGAAAGTAAAAAAGACTTTTGAATCTGGTGGTCTTAAATTAAACATATGTAGGATGTACCAAAATACTTTTTAATATTGTGATCTTAGACTTGTCATGTGGAAAGTTAGAATTAAAGAGCTGTCAAAAAAAAGGAAAGAGACATTTTTTTAAAACCTATTACTAAAAAGAAAAGTAAGACAAACAAATGAAAACGGAGGGAGTATGTAAGAACCATGAGTGGAGTACATATACTTGTGCAAACGCAATTAGAAGTAGGTGAAATTATCGAGATGCATACAAGCTAACCCCGAACAATGTTAAAAATAGGTACCTGAAATCCCTCAGTATGTAGAAAAGTAGTGGCCACATGACAAACAAATTCACAACCTTGGATTGCTTGCTCAAATTCTTCTGGTCTATACATATCAGCTTGAAATAACTTCAAATTTTCTTCTGCATTAGGCAAGCTCTTCAACAAGCCTACCTTTGATTTGTCCTCTACAAAATTATCACAATTTATGAGTCTTTTACACCATCCTGTATTTGAAATTTACAAATCCAACTAGTTTGGATTTGTGTCATGTACAGTTGTGGCGGAGACAAAATTTTCACTATGTAGTTCAACTTACTATATTTACATAAAAATTAACCTTATATATACAAGCCGATTAATTTCCTCTAAGGCGTTTGGATGAATAACCTTCCGTCCTCCTCCATCTAGCTCTGCCTCTAGCGTAGGACTAAAGGGGTAAGGACTCTTCCATCCCTCGTCCCATCAACAGTATAATTCATTTCAACAACAATAAGAACATATTCAGTATAACATCACTTGTGAAGCTTGGGAGGGTGGAGTATACGCAGACCTTACCCCTACTTTTGTGAGGTAAAGACGTTGTTTCCACCCCCTCCCTCTTGCTTCACCTCTAGTGTAGAACCCATCAAAGAGATAAGGGGTCTTTAACAGAAATTTCTAAGGAAAAACAAAAATCACAAATAGCCACTGAATACTATCCTAGAGTTTCATATTCCACGAGCAAAACTATTTTTATCAAATCCATGACTTAGCTTATAGTTAATGCCTTAATGGCGAAGAATCTCATCCATCCCATCAACAACAGTAGAATTCATTACAACGTACAACATACTCAGTATAGTCTCACTTGTGAGGTTCGGAAAGGATGGGGTGTACACAGACGTTACTCCTACCTCGACTCGAGACAATTCATTATTGATTGAAAAAAAAAAAAAAAAAGTAAAATCAAGAATTACATACCTAAGTTCCTAAGCGTGGCATGAACTTTGTAGCCATTTTCAAGAAGTTTTTTCACCAGAAATGAAGCTATGTATCCTGAACCACCAGTAACACAAACCACCATTGAACTTCTATGTTTATCCTCCATAGATAAATCCTTATTTTTCTCTATTTGTATTATTTCTTCAAAGACTTCTGACTTCTAAAGCCACACTTTTAATTGGTATATTTTGCATGATACTTTCTTTACCTTACTCTCTGTCTCAATTATATAGCAATGTTTGATTTGACATGATTTTTATTTTTTAAAATGTTGTGATTTAAAATAAGTTGGTGAATATTTATGTGTGACTATTAATCATCTCAACAATAATAACAATAATATTTTTGATAGATTGTTGACTCAAATGACTATTAATCATCTCATTAAAGTGAAATGAGAATTTTGAAATATAGGGAAGCATTATTACATTCTTTTTAGAAAATACGAAAAATTAAGTATGACACATAAATTGAGATGGAGAGAATAAGATTTAACTTTACACTAATGGTGTAATTTTTTTCCATATTTATATATTTTAAGATGTTATATATAATAATCTAACTTTTTTAAGTTATTCATTGCACATTTAATGAGTGATTACTAATAATAATTATTTCTTTAAATGATGTTATATTATAAATACTCCATCCGTCTCATTTTATATGTCATCTCTTTCTATAAATAACTGAACCACAATACTTATCATCTTATAAAATTTATGTATAAAGTACCATATTTTGCCTATTATACCCTTGATAAAATAGTTAATTTATCTTGTCATTTATTAATAAAGTTGACTTAAGAAAAATTAAATAAAAGTAGAAGGATAAAGTTACATCATTTCTTAATGCAAGTACAAAGTAAAAATGTGACATATAAAATGGGACGGAGGGAGTAATATTTTATACTACAAGTGTCAAATTCAATCTAGAAGAAGTCTTTATTGGAGTGGTACAACTAGTGGGTTTCTTTTGTCTATATAGTATATATATTGCCCACAAGTAATGGTGACCTTTTGTTGTTTCTCTTTTTCATTTTTTAATTGACTCCTTGTGGTTTACATATTTACTAGTTATTGGAAATGTGTATTGCACGTTTATCCCATACATAGAGGTGGATCCATACTTGTAAGTGGACGTGCACGTGCACCTGTTAATTTCGGGAATTTTATATATATATATATATATATATTGAAAAACTGACAAAAATTAGGATATAATTAGTTGTGCACCCAAGAGAAAAACATAAGTACAAGTTAGGCGAACCATCTTGAGACCATGGTTTGAATTCAGAGAATATCCTTTTTCACTGTTTTTATTTAAAGTTAAATTCTAGGTTCGCATCTCCCATACAAATATATAAATTTTGTATAGGCCTAATTTCATATTGATAATTATTTGTCACATAATATTTTTATAAATAAAGATGACATTGTATTGAGAAGCAAGGACCACAAGTGTAAGATATCTCCCCTCCAACGAGCTCTGGAAGTGAGCTGTTCATAGACATGCAAGTATTATGCACAATAAATCATCAAAGAGGTTTGCATTTGCAGCTAAACCAACTAAAGAATTCACAAGCATGTGGCATATATATCAACAAAAAAAATTAGTAGTGCAGAGAACCAAGAACTGACATATATTTGCCAGAACAAAAAAAACAGTTCATTCAGTACACAGGCGCGATAGCTGAACAAAAAATTTATTGTAACATACGTCAAATCTGTTTTGATTGTTTGTAACATATGTCAAATCTTTTTATAAGTGAGAAAAATGACTTCAATATCGTCTGAATCAAGCGTAGGAGCAAAAAACCTTGCTCAAAACTGAAGAATGGTTCGATTTCAAATGTAATCTGTTGGGGGAAAAAAACAGCGCAACTCAACTTTCTAAATCAAGACTTGACAATGTAATTCTGTCGGCTGATGGGGTTCATGACCACTGGGGGACCAGCAGTGCGAGGCCATGCCTGGAATTTCTTGTCTGTTTCTTTCCACCAATCAGTGTTGGTAATGGTGCTTGGAGTAGTACCTGTTTTGAGATACCACAAGTTGACTGTCAGCATAGCAGAGGAAGTTCACGATCACAGAACTAACAAAAAGAACTAGAACTTGCCTCCAAACACTTTCCCGTCAGAAATAACAGTGTCACAAACATATGCAACGACAAAAGATCCCGCAAGAGAACCAATGATGTACTTGGTAGCCATCTTGGAGCTCCTAAAACTGGAAGATACAGTAAAACCATAGTAAGAAAAGAGTTTTTTTTTTTTTTCCATTCAACATCAAAGCATTCAATTATTACACAAACCAGTATCTCAAGATATAGCTCACAGACGATCTTTTTACGCCATCATGAGGCTGCAGATTCAATTATGTATGTTTCAACGGATTATCTCAAGCTACAGCACATATGTAATCTTTTTGCCACCATCATGTGACTTGGGACGTGATGGAAATATAACTAACAGATTTTCTCAAGGTACTGATGAACTGCGTGATTTAGTAGCCTACTGTATGATATACCATTCAAATCTATAAAGACAAGAACATACAGCTACATACTTGAAATCTTCAAACTAAAACTATATTTCTTGTCATACTTAACAAAAATAAAAATGTTAGTTCAATAAAACAGGGGAATCTTAGAGGATAATACCCTCTTGCATATGGTGGTCAGTCTGGAGGGAGAGAAATGGAAGGTGTTTTGAAGACAAAATCAGATCAGTCCATGATGTGAAATGGAACTGCCTGGAGACTTTATTTTTTTGGTGTAAACAGAACTGTATAGAGGAAATAGAGGAGTTAGTAGAATTTCTAGGAGCTTTGTAAAGCTAGAGTCTACTTGCTTTGTAACTTGTTTCTGATGGTGGCCAGCATTCCCAATGCTGAAGAATACAACATTACTAATCCTCAAAAAAAACAAGGGAATCTTAGTAGCTCAGTTGGTTGGCTACCAAAGTCGTGAGGGTTCGATTTTTTCCTACCTTGTAATCCCCTCCTTCCCGTTTCCCCTTCCCCCACCCCCCACCATTTTATTTATTTATTTTTTAAAATAAAAATAAGTTCAGAAAAACAGGCAACAGAGCAGAGTGAAGGAAGAAAAAGATGTTGAATCACAAGTCCTAGAAAAAGCATATACTCCTTCCATTCATGCTGCAGTAGAAGTGAAGGAAAGAAGGCATCTATTTCCTCTTTCTACCATACTTTTGGGGATGGTTGAAAATACTACATGAGGACTTCATCATAAAAATACTACTCTCTCTGTGCCCAATTTATGTGGCACCCTTTCTTTTTAGTCTGTCCCAAAAAGAATGTCAACTTTCTATAGCCACACAAATGTCTAAGGTTTGTTTTAGACCACTAGTTTCAAAAGTCTTTCCTTTTTCTTAAACTGTGTCAAGTCAAACGGTGCCACATAAATTGGGATGGAGGGGGTTCATGAGTATGTTGTGCATCTTCCCATTTTAGTTCCTAAAAAGCTAGTGTGGGAAATAGACCTTATTCAGCCTACTAACCCTCTTTCTTTTCCACTGAAACATAGCATAAATCATTTCCAGAATATAGAACGGAACTCATGCCAGCACTAGATTGGTTAATGTCTACAACCCATTAGCAATCAACTGGAGTGCCAAATGCAAATAGGGAAAAAGAAAAAAAAAAGGATAAAAATAGGAAAACATAAACGCAGACGAAAGTGAGTTCACGTTCAATTAAGTTTCATTTATCTTCGTTATAAGGTTCAGATTTCAAAATCACATCTGAGTGTCTACACCTACCCACAAGGCTCAACTAGATCAACAGTTCCTTCCAAGTTCCAATTAATCTATCATAACATTCTGTAAATGCTCCCATTGGTATATGTTTTGGACACAAAATATACTACTTCAGATATGATTGCATTTAGGGTGCTATGAATTTTGGTTAATTCGATACGCAAAGGTGAAGCTTCTTTTTGAACAATTAAAAAAATCTACACCACATCAAGAAGAGAACATAAAGAGAAGCAATCAACTTCTATTAGCACTATTCCAGTACCTCAAAAATCAAGGCAATAATCACTTCCATAATATATGATTCATAAAATCGCTTCTTTATGAATAAACAGACAATTACTCATCAATCCAAGCAGCTAGAAATACACAGAGAACGACTTAATGTATTAGATCAATCCTATTCTACGTCCTCTTCCCTTTCAGACGGGTGGTTAATAAGTACGAAATAATAAAGCAGAACTCATTAACCTAACGATGCTTTACAAATTGGACAATGTTCAATAGAAACCTACAACAAATCATGGAGAGACACGACGAAAACAGCCATGAATAGCTCGTGAAAAGAACACAACATACAGACATTCCATCTTCCCCAGCCAACAAAAGTAAATACACACATTTGATTCATTTCTCTTTTACTGACATGTACATCAGTCAGTACATACGAAACAAAGGGAAGCGGCAAATTAACTAAAACCATTCACATCCTAGAGTAAAATATTAAAAAAGGAACCATATCATGACTGCTCCGACTTCCAAGAAGCATTTCCCAGAACCAATGAAAAATATAAAATTTAGGTCAAGGAGCAACAAGTATGAACCATACTAATCATATTGAGCTCTTCATGAAACATTAACCTATACCATAGAAAACATAATTCATGCCAAAAAACTAAGCTTGGCTTCGACAGAAACCAAACAGATGATGACCCATCAATTCTAACCACTCAAATCGCATTGATAACAATAAAAAGTAATCAACATATTGGGCTCTTCAGGAAGCATTAACCTATACGAAAGAAAACATAATTCATGCCAAAAAAAGCAAGCTTGGCTTCGACACAGACCAAACAGAGATGACACATTAATCCTAACAACTAAAATCCCATTGATAACAATAAAAAGTAATCAAACTGATCATATTGAGCTCTTCAGGAAGCATTACCTAAACCAAAGAAAACATGATTCATGCCAAAAAAGCAAGGTTGGCTTCAACACAAACCAAACAGATGATGACCCATTAATCCTAACCACTCAAATCCCATTGATAACGATAAAAATTAATCAAGCTAATCATATTGAGCTCTACAGGAAACATTAACCCATCATTCCAATTTTCCAAAAAAGCAAGCCAGGCTTCAACAGAAACCAAACAGATGAAGACCCATTAATCCTAACCACTCAAATCCCACTGATAACAATAAAAAGTAATCAAACTAATCATATTGAGCTCTTCATGAAGCATTAACCTATACCATAAAATACAAAATTCATACCAAATATCAAACTTTTCTCCAATACAAACTAAATATAAATGACCTATTAATCCTAAACACCCAAATCACACAAATAATGGTTAAAACTTAAATCAAATAAATCATTTTATAATCCCACCAAGCACCATAAACCAACACCCAATAAGATCAATTCACATCAAGATTCGATCCATCGCTACACTACAAACAAAACAGAAAACGACACATCAATCCAAACAGCATAGATCACACATAAAAATGTAATATTGACCCTAAGAAGCAATAAAATCAAATACCCAACTCAAATAACAAACATGGTGGCACAAGATTTGCAATAAATCTATACATGTATAGAGAAAAAAACAAGGGGGTGGGGGGTGGGGGTGGGTATTTACCGTGATGAAGAGCAGAGAGAATGGAAATCAAAGAGACTGCAGATGTAAAAAAAATTGTTCTTTGCTGAATGTTCTTCTCGAGTAGAATTTTATAGAAGGGTTTTCTAAGGTCAAAACGACAGCGTTTTGATGTTTATATTGTGAAAGTGATGTCGTTTTGATTGTATTTTTTGTTTTTAGAATGGGTCAAAAATGGGAGTTGGAATCAAGTTTTGGGCCTAGGCTCAAATTTGTTTTCTTTTATTTTGTTTTTGAGATAGTTTCAAATATATACAATAAAGTAATTAGTTTACAACGAATAGAATGTCGTTTTATTTACATAAAAAATAGTCAAAATAATTGGAATTATATATTAACTATACTATAGCCAGTGAAAAGTTATAGAAAGTATACATTGACTATACAATATAGCGTACATATAAATGAGTTATACAGTAACTATACATTATGATACACTAAAAAAAAACTAAACATAGCTTAACTATACATGAGTCAATCTCGATCAACTTGAAATCACCTCTAAATAGTCTCAAACTTTAGATATGAAATTATCTCGATGTTTCGAGTCTCTTGATATATAATTCACTCGAAACGATTCACGATTGTGATACGTCAAATTTTAAAGAAAAAAAAAACAATGAAGAACAAAGAACAAAGAAGGAGGAGGAGGAAGGAAGAAGTAAAATAAGCCGTTAATGGCGAAATGGGAAGGAAGAAGAAGAAGATTAGAAGTCATTAATGATGAACTAAGAAGGAAGAAGAAGATATTTTGGCAAATTTTAGTAATTTTGAAAATTTGACTAAAATTTTGGTAATGAATATAGTTGAATGATCATTTCTTATAATTTGCCCTTTGAAAATAGTGGAACAAGTTTATTTTTTTTCGTTCGTGTGATTCAGAACTTAAAGTAAGTGAATGAATCTTTCAATAGGTAAAAGTTTTTGAAATTTTGTTTAAATTTTTTATCATACAAATAGTTTGAGTTTGATGTAGTGGATTACACTTACCTATTGATATCTATAATGCACCGAGTCCTCATTAATTCAAACTCACATAGCCTCGAACTCACTAAAGGTGAAGTTAGTGATTCACATGTAACTCTACATACCTCATGCTACTTAGGTAAGTGAGGCTTTCGACTTCTAGACTTTTGCTATTTAGGGTGCAATAGGCTTGTAGTTCTCTTCCACGATCACATTTTCACGATTTAGACTACTTTTATTTCGCTCGTTGCTACTACATGAATCACTTATGCTTTCTTTTCCTTTGATTACTAAGATGTTTCAGTTTTCCATGTCGTCTCTATTCTGCCAAAGATCACCCTATTTGGGAATCCTTGGATTGTTAACATGTCATATATTTAGGTTGGTGTAAACATCGCAGTGAATAACTCTTTCTCCACCAACAATTCATATACTACAACATACCTAGTGTAGTGCCACAAGTGAGGTCTAGGTAGGGTAGGATGTGCACAAACCTAAATAAGCATTTGAGGACACTATTTCTATAAAAATAAAGCCCTAAATGAGTCCAATTTGTGGACTCATCAAGCATCAAAAAAGATTAAACCCACCTATTCAAGAGGTGGTGAAGAAAGAGATCATTAAATTGCTAGACGCAGGCGTGGTGTACCCTATTGCGGATAGCAAATGGGTAAGCCACGTACAGTGTTTACCCAACAAAGGATGCATCATAGTTGTAAAAGCCTGTATTATGCATATGCTTGTTCTATTCTTGTGATACTTGACATAGCCTTATAGTATAAGCGAGGGACCATGTTTCTTATATGATTAGCGTTAGTTTAAACTAGATCAGAAAGTGATGTGATGCCTTGCACGTTTCAGCATGCGTACTGCAAGTTAACTCCAACGGGAGTATTTAAACTCGAGACAGTAAGGTGGTAATTGAGCTTAAAGTTGAAAGTTAAGTGCTAAGTTAAAGCAAAAGGGATTAATATTTAGAAAATGGAATAAAATAAGTGAGCTGCTTGCTTGACTTAACTAAGCTAGTAGGTGCATCACCTACTTTGACTTATTGACCAGTCCAAAGGACCAAATAGGTACATCACCTACTTGAACTATATGGATCTAGTTAAAAAGGCCAAGGTTTATGGATTAGATTTGGGCCTATGCTAATGGACTCACTTGAGGCCCAAATTAAGTTAAATAAAAGGAAATGAAATTAAAGCCCAGCAACCAAATCTGCCAAGGCCCAATATATTTAAACCCAAGTGAAAGCAAGTAGGTGCAGACCTTTTGAGTTGCTTGATGTACATAAGCAGGTGCATCACCTACTTGACCAATTAGTGGCTGAAAATGGACCAAAAAAAGGAAGGTTCTAGAGGATATTCTTAAAGGTGAAGAAAGCTCAATATAAGATATATTGGATGCTATTCTCACTCATTTTTAACACACAATATTGAGAATTAACTCCAGCTCTCTCTCTCTCTGTTCTCTTAAGGATTACAACAGCCTTAAAGTTCCTTCTAGGGTTCTTGAAGAAACCCTCATATCTGCAAACCAAGGTAAGAGAAATACTTATGGATTTAGCTTAATTCTCCCATGGAAGACTAGAAAACATGTTATTCATGCTCAATTATAAGTAGAAGGTAGAAGTTCCCACAAGCTACTGCTCACTTTCCTTAATTATTAAGATGTTTTTCTCTTCTTCTTTGGTTTAAGTGTGAAGGAAAGTTGAAGTTCTAGAAGAATTTCAAGTTATAAGGAGAAGTTGCAGAAATTGAGGTAAAGTGACTGCTCCATTTTCTTCCTCTTTTATGTATGAGTTTGAGTGAGGAATTATAGGTGTGTTGTCATAAAGAACTCAAGGGGTGGTGAGTTCAATAATTGGTTGTATGATAAAGAATATTTGAGGCTGTTTTATATATATTGTTGTTGGTGCAGCTTGGGTAATCATGGAAAATGATATATAAGGTATGTATTGGGCAGAGAAGGAGGGTGTGGTAATACACATTATTTTAAGGATTGTATGGGTTCATTATCCGTCAATGTTAACTACTGTTTTACGGGGCTCACGGTGTGATAGCTGCTAATTTTAGTTTATCATGACTTATATTGTAGATTAAAACCTAAAAGGGGAGGCTGAATCGTGATAGTTCTATTGGTCAGAGGATAAGGTATGTAAGACTATTCGATATGTGCTTCAATTTGAGATGTCAAAATGCTTTCATATAAGCTCCTAAGTATTACACGTTCATGTCACATTTGCTTCCCATGTCATTGTTATTATCGTAAGTCCATATTCATATGTTTTCTACTACTGGTCCATAGTTTCAAATCTCAACAATGATTATGACCACCAAAACAGCAATCTCAAAAGAGTTATGATCATCAAAAGAACAATCTCAAAAGAGTTATGAACATCAAAACAACAATCTCAAAGATTAAAGAATCTAAGTGAAGCAATCTGTATAATTATAGGTGGCAAGCCCAGGGGCAAATGCCTAGCATGGGTCGATCCCAATTGGTATAGAAGGGTGGCAGCTCAGGGGTGAAAGTCTAGCATGGGTCGATCCCAATTTGTGGAATTATGAGGACAGCATCCCAGGAATTATGGGTCATCCTCTTCTACCGCTAATCAGCTGGTCATTTGTATATGTCTTATGAATATTATAATGCAAAGAAAAGTAAAGAAAAGAATGTAACATACATGATTCCACAAGTATAAAGCAAATGTGGTCTCTAATCCTTTTCTATTGGTATTTGGTTTCACTTGAGCTCTCATTTTACGTATGGTTGTATTATACCTTACATATTCAGTACATTCTTTCGTACTGACGTCCCTTATTGGGGACGCTACATTTCATGTTGCAGGTACATGTATTCAACTAGTAGATCTCCCCAATAGAAACACATGATACTCAGCGGTTGTTGGTGAGCTCCAGGTTGATTCGGGGTTTTGCCGAATCTTTACTATGCGTATTTCATAGTGGTGCAATCATGGATACCAGTAGAGGCTTTGTAGACATTGTAAAGTTATCATCTGAATTCATAGTTTCACTTGTCACATGTATCGGTTCAGCTAGTCAACATGTGTTGTATATGAAGCTTCTCATTAGTAAATATATATGCATAGTAATAGTTTACTCTCTCATCATAGGTGACTTGTAAAGCATGTGTTCATATGGTACTTGTCCGCCTCACCTAGGGTTGGGGTGTGACACCTTACCCCTGCCTTTGTAGGTAGGGAGGCTATTTCTGATAGACCTCGACTCAAAAGAGAAGCTTTCGAAGCATGAAAAAAATATCACAACGTACATTTTAATTAAGGAAAATAAGAACAGCAAAAGAATGCTTTTTTTTCCATTTTAAATAGCAGTGTCTGCATACACCAGAAGAAGAAAAGAATAGCTCCATCTAAAATCACTAAAAAGAGAATAATAAAAGCAACATTTTGATATTATACAACAGTAAATGACATTGGCTAAGACAGCAAAACCTAACATCTTAACCAATATGCCTCCTCCTCTCTGGTTCCAGTACAACAATATTTCACCTCATAATAGGTAGAAAAAAAAAGAATAAAAGAATGAACAACTTTTATGTGTATATATGATGAGTTACAAACTATGTGTTATCTACAACTCTGGCGCCGACTATCTTTCCATGCAGGCGTGTTGCATGAAGATCTTCCGGTTCTGCAACCGATAAGGCTTTGGCAACCCTGACATCAGGAGGAAAGTAATCTCACAAACATTTCTGTTTGGAACGATTCCTATGCTATCTCTACCATCTGGCAGCTTTCAAAAAATTGTCATATGGACTTGATGCCGGTAGCCTGAAGGACTCCGGATTACTTTGATATTCTGCTCCACAATGTGAAGGAACAGTTTCGCATGTTGGTTTATCAGAAACATCGGCTACTTTCTGATCTGCGAGTTGATTCTCAACCTGCCCCCATAAAGTTTAGTGAATGGTAAGATTAAGATTGTGTCTCTAAATCATGCAAAGCAGGAAATTTCTGGTGCTACATCTACTGTAAGTTCGTTTTACATAAATAATAGGCATAATACATAAGCATTTCTCATCACTTGACAAGTAAGGACTTCAACTTTGAGAGTGTACATTTAGACACCTCAACTTGGTCTGAACTAACAACTAAACACTCCAACTCATCCCCACTATGTCTCGTGGACACCTGATGCTGACATGACACACAAATTTTAGAGGTGTCTAGATGATCATTTTGAAAGTTGGAGTGTTTAAATGACACAGTGGAGATGAGTTGAGGTTTCTAGATGTCCATACTCAAAGTTGGAGTGTTTAGTTGCCAGTTGAGGCCAAGATAAAGTGTCTATCTATGTATTATGCCTAGATAATATCTATCTATGTTACCTTAGTCAGAAAGAAACAGATAAGCAGCAAATGAATTAGAAAATGGGGGAGAAAGGAGAAACAAGAAATGTTGAGTATATAGAAACCAAAAAAGACTACTTTCGAGACCTGATTGTCAACCTGGTTATCAGAAGCGCTTTCTTCGCCTTGATCACTGGAACTCTCTGATATTTCGATCAGTGCATTATCTTGTCTATGTTGGCTATTCATCAAATTGTACATCTTTTGTTGTTTTCCCGTTAAAAGTGCCTCACAATGATGAGCCATTTCTTTGTATGAAAATTCAGGTTCCGTGCTCACAGAGATTCTCCCTACTTGATGTGCTGTCTCCAAAACCTTCATTTGGCGTAGACAAAGTTAATTTCAGACAACAAGTACCAATGATCAGATCAAATAAAATAACTAACAACTTCATTTTTCACATATCTGATCTTAAATAAAATGTAAGTCGCACACTTTTTGTTATCTCATGGTATTTAAACTAAAACATCGACCAAAGGACTAAGTGGTACTCCATTAATATTTGCGACGACCAGATGAACTAAAAGAGCCATCACATGAGGTTGTTTTTTCTCATAAGAACAAAATGGAGGCATGAAAACATGCAAGTCCACTAGAGGAGAGAACACAGAGTTGCCACATGCACACGAAGAAAAGAAATCCATTTCGCAAGTACAACTAGATGTAAAGCTCTTTTTTTGTCAAAGATCACAGTGCTGAAACAATAGGTTAGACAAATTATAATTATTATCGTACAATATGGGTTTAAGATGAAGTTAAATGGAGTGACATGGTCAGTGAGGATTAATAGAGCTGACAGCAACTTGCTTGGAATTGAGGCGTGGTTGTTTTTGCATAAATAATAGGTTAAGCAAATATTATATTCAAAAGTCACTTACAGATTCTAAAAGTTGATTGACACTCAACAGATTGGGAATTTCCATGGCTGATTGTTCATTCTGTTTGGAACTACTATAAAATAAATCTGGACCATCATCGTCAAATATTGAGGTCAGCTGCACAACAGGAGAAAGAATGATCAAACAGAGAAAGTGAGGATAGAAGAGTATATTGACATAAAATTACATCCTCTAGAAACTTACATCAACTGAATTAGACTGCTGAGCTCTCTGTTGAGCATCGGTGAAAAACTGAGTCCCCAGGGAATCTGAATCATCTGGTGAAAATTTCTTAAGCAACTCCTCCCTTAAAGCTGACACTTCAAGCTACATACCGGAATAAATCATATTAGAGATCAATGCTTAACCAGGGAATCACTATATGGTAGCAAAATTTAGCAAAGAAACATTTACGTCTGATAGATTAGATAAGCTCTTTAGGATTAAAGAAATCATGGATTGCGTTGACTGTTCCTCTGTGATATTTATTTGCGAGAGACATTTCTGAGCAGAACTATCATCTTCATTGGATCCATATGTAACTTTTCCATTACCAGAACTTGATTCAGCAGCTTGTAGTTTGCTATCTTCTACCAAATGTAAAAATGGATCAACCTGATAAAAACAATGACTCCCATGTGTTATGATCTGAGCAGAAATTAATATGATAATACTGAAACAGAACAAGTAATTACATCAAAAGTAGTTTTTCATCAGTTCAGCTGCTAGTAGAAACCAGGCTGACATGCAATAGAAAGAACAATGACTGACCACCAGAGGGGGTCAGCAAAACCGTATAAAGCTTGGCAGCATTGGTTACTAACCGTTTTATCTGAAAGTGCAGCCTTGACACGGGGAACGAGAGAAGGTATATTATATGCCTTTGATGAGAAAATAATCATAGATGTCGCCAACACAAACAGAGATCTTTTACGTGATGGTGGTAGGGACCCTGAAAAATAGAAGTATAATGAACTGTGATCCACAAATCCTCAAATTGTAAAAAATCATTGGAGAAGGAATCATACAGGAAAACAGATAAGCTGAACTATTTTACCAATAAGGATCATAGTGTTGGGGAATCTCATATAAATTATTGCCTCTTAAAGGTATACTACAGCATCGACAAGTATTTTCCATTAAGGTAGAAGCGGATGAAGCTTTGTGCAGCAAGCATTTAAGCATTGCTATTAAACACCAACAACAGGAAGTCTTTAATTGTATGAACTAAACGCTTTCCTATTTTCAGGTACTTGGTTCTCTCATCTTGTTAATAATAATATCCTTGATGAAAATGTTATAAACCTAAACGAAAGAGAGAACTTAGTGATAAAAATAGCAGAGTGGGATTACTCAGCTAGGATTCCCGAATGAGACATGCTCGGTCAACATAGCAACGGAAGTCCAAGAACCTTCACAATCAGTTAAAAATGGATAATCTTAACTTGAAAAGATACTAGGGACATGAGAAATGTGCCATGTAATACTGATCTCTTGTTCCTAACACTCCGATGAAGCAATTACTTACCACCCCCTCCCAGTATAAAGGAGGAATGAATTAAAGGGGAAGAAAAATCTTAAGCAGGTGCACACCCCAGAGGAATATCTGATGTGGAGTCTTACCTCCTTCAATGAGTGCAACATTTCTCAACGAAAATGCAAGCTGAAAACTTTGCACTAGAGCTTCACGGTATGAGTTCTGCACAAGTATATGGAGCAAACTTAAATTAAGAGACTATAGGAAAGGATATTCAGACACATACCAACATATGTTTATTCAGACTTTAGTTCCTTTACAGATTTAACATAATATAGCAGATTGCATCATCCAGTGTGATAAACGACCAAGATATCCTACATCATTTAACTGCTTAAATGCCAAACAAATAATACCACAAATAAAATTCTCAATGATTTAGTGATTTGGCATTTTAGTTTCTCATTCCCATATTCTTACTATAATTTGTTACTCGCAAGTAGTCAAATTGTCTCCTTGATGTCCATTGACTTGGAAGGTCTTAGTTCACGCTAAAGTTCTTATTTTCAAAATAATAGCAGCACAAAAGACATTAAGAACATTAACTTAAGCAATAAATTGTGATTGGCATTTAGAGTTTACAATTAATCCTCACACCACAGGATCCAAAGCTTATAATTTATCCTTATCATGTAAGAGGACTTTTCACACTAAATTTACATGGAGAATGCCGTCAAATACATAGAAGACAGCGAATAGAATCTTGCAAGTGAACGATATGTAAAAACATCATCACTGATGCTACCATTCAAATGAACAGATAAAACACAAAGGACTAAGAAAAGGAGTTCAATTTTTTTTTAAAACGTTATTGTTTCCCTTGGTAAACAATGTAAATGCTATAGGAAACCTATTAGCGTTTAACTAATACTACTCAGATACTGTCTTATAACGATATCGATTAAATCCTACTAGACAAAAATTTCAACCATCTTTCAACCAACAGAAAGCCCAAAAATTCCCTTGTTAGGAGAGATTAAAAACCTTAGTACATAAGCAAAGACAAAAGGAAAACAGACATGTTAGGAGTTCCAAGGGAACATATTACCTAGATATAGTTAAAAAAATAAGAAAAAGTAACTACAAAGAAAGGAATCACTAAAAACACTTGTTTCTAGTTGATCTTTCGAGCTACACAATTATGGTATGGATATCCTTGTTCGATATTTTTTTTGGACAACAATAGAAACACTAATATTTCATTTAGTATCATGAGCAAAGAACATGCCCGCAAACAAATACTCAAAACAAATATAACAGTCACAGAACCAACCAATTACCTTTGCTCTAGAAAATAGCAAGACCAAGCTAAATGTGTGAGCAATGGCTTCATAATTCTCAGGCATATTTGCAGGGTAAATGGATTGTACCCATATTGAGGAGAGAAGGAGTACGATTTGGTGGCTGCTGAGTCTTAGAGAAATAGGACCCTGAAGATCAAGAGGAAAATAATTTCACTACTTGGTGAAGTCGAATAAAACAGACTCAAAGTGAAAGACACATTCTATACAACAGTTGAGAAATCAACAATGTTATTTCATAATGAATAGCTGAAGTCAAATGCCAACATATCCAGCGTATGAGTGTTGTGGATGCACAGTTATAAAAAGAGTAGAAACATTTTCATGTAATCCGAATGAATGTTTGAACTCTAATGCACAATATATCCACTATATGAGTGTCGTCAATATATGGATATTAAGATGAATGCACAATTAGAAAATGTTGCAAATGATTACTTCTGACAGAAGGTACAAGTAGCACAGATGGAGGATAAAACAATAATAAGTTTCCTAAGATGATTTGGCCATGGCATACATAGACCTCCAATACAAAGTTAATTGGTACGACACTGTGATGATAGAAGGTGTTAAAATGAGATGAGGTAAAAACAAAAACCATATACATAGAAATTGTCCCAAAAGGCCTACAATTTCTCAAATTTCATGTAGGTTTAGCAAAGAACATAATACGATAGAAGAAAAAGATTCAGATAGAAGATACCAACTAATTAGGATAAAGGCTTTGTCAAGTTGGTACAGGTACATTAGATCCAATGTTTTCCCAAGAGTTTGTAGATTTGCATATTAGTGTAGGATAAGTGTGATTTAGATGATTTCTAGCTTTAGAGAAACCCTAGTTTGTCTAAAAAGACAAATTACTGAGTATTGGAATAAGCTGGTCCCAATTTGGTTGGGATTGAGGCATTGTTGTTGTTGTTTGTCCCTATTATTCTAAGCAAGCTTCAAACCATTTTCAGCAGAGGATGTTCAAGTGTATGCAGCAAAACAAACTGTTCAAGCGGCAAAACATTTTATAGCCAAGTAATTTACTTGCCAAGGATGTGAAGAGAGGGTCAATCAAAAGCTTGAGTAGTAAAGGAGAAGCAGACATGAAGTCCCATGATGTGAGCCCAGTAGAATGGATCATACCAAGGAATCTAGGAGTAACAGCCGTATCTACTAAGATGGTGAAGATGGTTACAGAACCTACCATTTCGTTACTTGGCTTGTTCATAGACTCTTCAATAGGTGCAGGAGAGCCTTTCATGCTATATACCCCGCTATATGTTGACTTTATTCTGTTGAGCATCCCACTATTGTTATCTTTCTGTTCCATTCCAAGAGTAACCTTCTCCATTGAAGGGGACCTCTGGTCTCTCAGTTTTCCAAAAAGTGCAGCTGAAGAAGAAAAGACGGAAACAGTTCTAGAGAGTGCTCTTGAAAAATCTGCTGCCTTCCTTAGGTGGGTTTCCTCAGATACCTTCTGAGGAGAAACAGAAGATGGAACAAGGACAACAGAAAAGATTCGATGAGCTCCAACTCGCGTTTCATGATCAGGGTGGACCATAGCAGGGAGTAACTGATGAAACAAAGCCTCTGGGAATGCCTAAATATAAAGATAAATCAGATTCGTAACTCAATATGCCTCAGAAAAAAGCTAGGAAAGCAAAGAACAGTCTGATAAATTCAAATGTCAATCAGCTTACTTTGTTTTGGTATGACAAGTTTGGCATAGAAGCTATGATTTGAGAAGCACGGTAAACAGCAGCAATAGTAGTTCTTGCTATCACTTGGATACTTGTGATGTTCTCTAACATTACTGCCATCACATCAAGAATAGGGCCTGCATCTCCAACCTAATAGTCAAGAAAATGAAGAATCATGACTTCCGAACACACATCAATAACAAGAAGTTTGATTAATATGTAGTTAGTCCCATCAATAAGAGACTTTAAATTCCTGTTTAATTTGTAACTAAGCAGCTTCCAACCAATTTACCGAGAATGCAACTTATTTGATATTCAAATCCAATGACAGATTAACTGCACCTTATTTGACAACTCCACAAGGCACTCGTCCACTGATTCCTGGAAAAGCCGGTTCCACTTTATTAACTCGGCTCCCAGCTTTGCGTCATCATGAGTATAATGTATACTTTTCCGTAAGTGCCTCATGATATCAGTTATTGCACTGACTAGGGCAATGGAATGATGAATCTTCGTTGTTTGAGCAAGTGAAGTCACCACCTGAACAATGTCAAGCTGCATTTCAGGTTGTTTAAGAACATTTTTGTGATCTAGGTGCTTGACTAATGCTGACAGCAGAAGGTGCGCATTCTCTCCTGCATAATTTAATCGGGGAAGGAGGAACAAAAAAGTGAGAGGAAAAGCCATTATGAATTTTCACCACAAGGAAAACATAACTACTATACAAGGAAAAGTAGGAAATTTTTGAAGAACCACATATTATGAACTATTTGCAAAAAGTAAATGAGAGTGCCAAAGAATAAAAAGAAAATAAACTCTACCACTAACTTCTCTCTCTATTTTCCCCTTTCGATAGGTAAAGTTAAAAAGTAACTTCATACCTGAAGCATCCATCGTGTACTGCATATCTTTTAAAATAGGTACAGCAATTCCATTTTCAGTAGGCCATAAATTGTCGTCGTCAAAGTAGCGGAATAAAGATTCCAAAACTCGCCTTGTGGTTGTAGCCTCCTTACCTAGTTTGGCCATGTTATGCAGGCAAGCCCTAGACCAAAATGCTGGGTTTTCGGCATCCTCCCTGTCAAGGAAAATTAAGAAGCACTTTAGACACTACACATGAAAAAAGCAAGAGGCCACCTAACATTTAGTATAAAATATTAACTTTGAAATATTTAGTTCCCCTTTCTCATTCACAATGATTCTCCACGAGGGAACCTTCGCGATGACTTCTGGGGAAGGAGAAACGTGGCCCTCAACTTTGCGCACTTCTTCCACCCACCTGTTCTGGTTTGAGTCTTGAGTTTCCTTTCTTGGCCTTGGATAATTTTCCAAGACTACTGAAACAATCTAATAGATAGGATAAATACATTAGTAGAAGCAATTGAGACGTCTGGAAAAGTAAGATGGGCACAGTTTAAGCTACTACAATAAAGTTGTGACAACACACAACTGGAAATATGAAAGATCTATTTCAAGGTAATATCCCAAAAGCTATACTAATTCTGACATGGAAACAGTTCATCACAACTGGAGATCAAATGATTGCTATGCAGATTTATTGCACCAGTATAATCTTTTTTTTGTACTACAGACTATTAGTTCTGTTTATAAGTAGAAGAAGCTTGTGGGATTTCACTGGGTATGTTGTTGTTGTTGTATAAGTAGAAGAAGTGGCATGGTGAAGTCCACATGATCAGTCATATGAAACAATAAAAGCTACAAGTTCCATCCACCTATTGTAGCCAGAAACAGGTCATTGTCAGGAGACAATTCTGGAATGAACAGTAAAAGGCACAAATTGTACGACATATTCAGTAAGAAAATTCATATGCTCTGCTGTGTGAGACTAATGAATGTTGTATACTCTGCAGTTTGAGGCAGCAGTAGTACTCCAATATCTGTTACCGTAATCAAGATGTTCAGATTCAAGTTTATACTTAACCTTCCTACAACAAATATATACCAACGGTAATCAGTTGATGCAATGGCAAAGCCAATCTGGGCCTGGTTTCACCTATAAGTTGATTTAGTGATCCGCGTGCTATTGAGTGCTATCTGTTTTTAGCTAATTTTGTTTGTTCAATGATTACAGAGCATTCAAAGGCAAAAAACAG
Organism: Solanum tuberosum; assembly: GCF_000226075.1. Classification (NCBI taxonomy): domain Eukaryota; kingdom Viridiplantae; phylum Streptophyta; class Magnoliopsida; order Solanales; family Solanaceae; genus Solanum; species Solanum tuberosum. Next base: position 848,514 of record NW_006239043.1, read on the forward strand.
GTAGTGATGAAAAGTATTTAGTTTTATCCTAAAGAGATAGCTTGAACACCCTTCGGGGTGGCCCAGTGGTTTGGGCTTGGGACTTCCATGTTGGAGGTCTCAAGTTCGAAACCCCTTGCCAGCGAAAGCAAGGGGTTTGCCTTCTGGGTCGAGCTCGTCGCACCGGACTTGCCTAGTGCGGGTTACCTCTCCTATGTGGTTTGCGAGCTATTGCATAGGAGCGAGGGTTTTACCCTGTGCGCACCCAAAGGGTAGCGGCTGCGGGTTTC
>NW_006239043.1:849316-875079 GCF_000226075.1 Solanum tuberosum
GCTGCGGGTTTCCCTTGTCATCAAAAAAAAAAAAACAGAGATAGCTTGAACATATAATCGACAGCATCATGTTAAAACTGGAATGAACCAGAAAAATCAACATCAAGAAGAGAAAGAAACTTCTTGTAAAGCCAACTTAACATGCTCTCTAGCGCAAACTTTTGCTCAGTTTCACTTATTTGGTGTCCAGAAATCGTGCACATGCAAATAAAATCTTATCAAGCTTTTGACTTTTCACATGGCCCTCAATGAACACAAGAGTGGAGATACTTCAAACTTCTATAAAGGGAGAACTGAAAATACTGATCTAGCATTATTTAGATCTGACAATAAGAACACAAGGTGGAAAGAATCTGCTTACATTGTCAAATTCCGCTGAAACATGGGAATATTCGCCCATGAACCAAACCTGTGACACAGTTAAGTTCTTGTAAGAATAACAATTTAACAAAGTACTCCAGATCAACATTTGGATGCAGGTTAGAGATGGTCATGGTTTTATATCATTAATCATAGAAGTCACTGGTATCAGGACTTTGAGGAGAATAGAATACTAAACTCATACGCACTTGCCAATGCCTATGTACTGAGGCAGGGATTGAGATATAATTTTAGATAATACGGCCCACTTCAAATGCTGATTTCAAATCTGACTAGATAACTCTTTTATCAGTGATGAATGAGATTGGCATGGTGAACTGCATGCTACATTTACCTTCCATGAAATTATATGTATTATGCCACATGCTTTATGAAACAACCAGTCACACTTTCTTCTAGGAAAAACTAAGCCAAACACAACTAGTTAATAAACTAAGAAAAGAGTATCTTGTTGTAAAATGACCTTGAGCCTAACTCAATCAAAGAGCTAGCTCAAGTGGTGAGGATTGTCCAAACTATTTAAGGAGAGTAAAAACCATACACCTAACGGATGTGGGATACTGAGCATTGTATTTAATTGTTTAAGAGTCCCATGCTATAATTAGTTTTGTTCACTTCATCAATATTGTTCAAACAAGACTGTGCAGCCTATCCATGGTAATAACTGTTTTCCTTTTACAACGATGTCTTCGGCAGAAAATGCTAAGAAATAATTAAAAAAAAGAAGAAAAAGTCCCTTGGGAGTCTTAGAATACTGTCTATCCTTATTGTAGCTTCAAGGGTGTTCTGACAGTCAAAATTCTAATACATCAGGCTTAAGCGCCTACAGCAGGAGAAAATTTTGTGTTATATGAAAATTAGAAATGTTGTAGTAGCTGGCGTATAAATATATATGAAGACACCAGAAGTCATTTTTCCTAAATGTCTTGGTCTACATCATTAGTCATCCAATCATGCAAAAAATGGAATGCTGCCATCCTAAATTGTATAACATTTAGACTTATTTTGACTTAATTCCTTTTAGAACTGAAGAAAAGCACACTTTTATATCATTTGTGTTTGATGGAAAACAACCACGTTAACAGTTTGTATCACAAACACATAGTAAACAGACTAAATAGTTGGAAAAATCTACACAAACTCTGTACCATTGCAGAAAGTGCTTTCACGCCAACTGTGCGGAGATTTATAGCACTTTCTTCCTCTCCTATTTGTTGTGCCAGTTGACACAGCTTTGGAATAAAACCATCTAAATGAAACATGTAAGTACCGTCTTTCTGCATAAATCAATAAAGTCAAGAAAGTATAAGATAATTCAAATTTGTCAGATATAACTGATGCATAAACATGAACAATAAATAACACCCTATAGATCCAGTCTAAAGTTGAGGAGAACTCCAAAGCACCAACCTGATTATTTACAAAATCAAATAGTGATTCACATCCGACAATTAGCATGTCATTCTCACGCGACTGATCTAGAAGAGTTTGTAAGACGCTGAGCAAACTATTTGCAAAAAGTGGCCTGACAGATAAATGTACGAAACCATATTACCATACATAATATAATGTGAAAATTAGAAATGCATCTCTTTGTGGCCATCACGAACCAAAAAATGAAAGAAGCCGAAAAGGACCAATTCATACTTCGCTAAGTAACAAAAACTTACATGTGCTCCTTGCATGAAACAACCAACTTTTTGTATATACACATAACAACCTTTGCTGACCGAAAATTCTCATTTCTCAATTCCTTATAACACTTCTCTTCAAGTGACTTTGTTATCTGTTCAGCAGATCCAAGAAAGGTTAATGATAAAAATGTAATAGAAAATTTGGACTTTAGGCATGAAGCAAAAAGAAGATTTCTGCTACATAGGGAACTATGACGACATGATGCAAACATTCATTTAACTAAAACTATTTCCAAATTTGAGCATATGCTTTGGCAGCTGAATAACCAAATGAAGTTCTTTTCAGCATTCTGGCTGAATCTGGAATGTGACTTAGTTCCTTCCCAGTATCATGCTATCTCAGCCAATCAATTTAACCAGGAATTGCAGGCAGCGGACTCCCTCTAACTGACTCTCCTCAGTTAAAACGTGACCTAATACATTAAAGAAGTGCATCTAAGATAACTATTTGATGGTTGTACAGTCAAAGTCATGGATTCAAATGGGTTCCAAATGTATGCTCATTTCAAATGCATTAGCCATGACATCACACGGTTCTTATCAAATAAGAGGTTTTTACTAGAGTTCTACTTGTAATTTCGGAAAACCTGGATACATTTGTGAGCTAGTTTCCTGGTTACTATCACCAGTTTACCAAAAATGGAATCTCATTACCAGACAAAGAAACTGTAAGTAAATAAAGTTATCCTGAAGATTAGCAAAAATATAATAGTTTACAAACTTTCAGGAGGCTTTTCATGGATTGTTTCAAGGGCTCATAATTTTCATGTAACACTGGGAATGAATATACCTTGGGAATTCGAAAAGGATTTTTTGCAGCATATTCACAAAGTTTTCCAATTTTCCTATCATTTGGTTCTTCTTCCTGCACAGGGAATGCACAAATGTCAAATACATGTAGATGTAGCATAGAAAGACAGCAAATTTATCATTTGTCAAATGGCCAAATACTACTCTTTCTGGATATTACCTCATATAAATGCACTGCTGAATGTTGCTTAAAATCATTTTGAACTTAAAAAGGTAATGCCAACCATGTAAATCAAAGGTAAAATCAGCTCATCAATTTCAGACACAATAATTCTTCAAATCTTATGCTTCAGGTTATTGACAGGCTATGCTTCTGTATTATAGTAGCTAGATATAATAATTTCAGGAACGTGTGTTTACGTGTTTATATGATTAAACTTGAGCTGAATCTAATCTATCAATGTGCAGAGATAATTGATGCTTCACATTCAATTTATATACAAATTTCTTATACCATACAGAAGTTCAAATATATTGCCCAACTTCCATCAAATTCAAATATCATGAGGCTTCCCTAAGAATCAAACAAGACCAAATATTGATGTGGCCACTCTAGAAAAATTTAGGATATTTACTTTCATCTTGGAATACTAAATTTCCGGGAGACACATTTACTATCACATTTTGACTTGAGATGCATGGTAGAAATTGAACAAGTTTTGAAGGAAAGAGAAGAAGAAAATGACAGCACTCATAGAGTCGGGAGATCTGGTGGGGCTGGGGTTACTCAAAGGCAAGGGTAAAGTAGTTATTGGAGAGCAAATGGCTGGTCTTTGTAACAAGAGAACAGGTCCCTTTCCAAAAAGCAAACCTTTCTAACCAATAAGGAAACGGGAACTTGTCTGCTGTCGACACAAAAGCTAGTGCTTGATTGACCAAAAGAAGATAGAAAACTTTTTGGAAAATCCAAGACAAACACGAACTATGGATTTGGACACTATAGGTGATACTTCTTTTGTTTTTTGGGAAATACATATATCAAATACATGAATAATAATATTTGCCTATTTTGCAACAGTGCTCCCCATGCACAATGTAAGGGTGGTGAAATTAATCCTCTGCTATCTGAAACTGAACTTTTACAGACTCATAAGCAGAGGTCAGGTTGTTAGAGATTGACTAGCAGGAAGATGGCACAAACAAGTAGTTGACTAATATCGGTGGTTCGCTCCTTTAGCAGGTGAAATATCCATATAAAGTAAAAACAATCAATGCCACTTACCTACTGCCATCTAAATCTAATACAAGCAAAAAGATGATGACTTCAAGAATCCCTATTAAGTTAAAAGTTCAAATGATTCATTAATACAGAGAGAAACTTATGATTAGACTCCACAAACTGATTTGGGAGATTTAACACATAAAAAGGAACCAAACAGAACATGGAAGGTGCTTATATTCACCATACAATCCTTGACTAACCTGGGACCGAGGGAAAATGTCTGAGATCAACTTCTTATACCTCTTAACAGGCTGCCTTGATCTTGTCCTCATCGCAGGGCAGAAGAAACAAAGGCTTCCACATGCTGGCAATACTTGCCTTGACATCACACCGGAGACTCCGTTCATTTTTTACTAACACGAAATTTGTTTTTTCGCCCAATTGAGTTAGCTCACAAGGTAAAAATGCTTTCTTTCCCTCCCTTTAACCTCTAATAACTCAAGAATCACTAAACCCTCAAAAAAATCAGAAAGGGAAAGAAAAGCACTCAGGAGCTTATGGGTACTCCTCCTCCTTTAGTCCTGTTTTTTTACAGCCTACAAATTAAAGAAATTCAAAACCACTTTACATCAAAAATCTCATTAAACCATCACATATCAAAATCTACCTACAAATGAGCAACAACAACAACAACATACCCAGTGAAATCCCCACAAAGTGGGGTCTGGGGAGGGTATAGTATACGCAGACCTTACCCCTACCTCCCGGAGGTAGAGAGGGCTATCTCCGAAAGACCCTCGGCTCAAGACCTATCTACAAATGAGTAATATGATCAAAAGGGTATCCCAATTTTCTCTCAACTAATCAAGATCATTAACCAAAATGGGGTTTCAAGAAAACTTGAAAACTAACCAAATTAAGCAACAGGGTATATGGAAATTTGAAAAAGATCATTTTTTTACAAATGAATTGGATGAAAATAACAGATACCCTAATATATATATAGGCATTTATGCAAATTCTACAAACTGGCAATGAGTCATATACATATATGTATATAAATATATATATACCTTTCAGATGAATGCCTGTAAAGTACAGAGCTGATGAACAATCAAAGATTTCCAACAATGCACCGGATCTCCTGCATTTCTTCCCCTTCTTTCAACAACCCTTCTCTAAAAAAAAAATTGACTCTCTCTCTCCTCTAAACACAATTTTTTTTTAAAAAAATAATCTTGAAAATTAGAAGAAAAAAAATGATGGATTTGGCCGGACACTAATTACTAATTAAGAAAAAAATAGTTTAACGGTAATATAAAGATTAAAGATATATAGAAATGGAAAGGGGGAATGTTTGACTTACTAACATATGGGGATTTATTAATGTATGCTTCCAATTTGGAATTTTTGTGAAAGTTAAAAAGGATGAATAGTTTCTGTTTTTCTTTTATTTATTTGTTTATATTTATTAATTTATTATATAGAATTGAGAAAAATAAATTCTCTCTTTTAATAATTCGACAGTGGCATTTAAAATATGATTGATGGTTAATGGCCTTATGTTTTATAAATGGATTTAATCCCCCCCACCCTACAAGGTTTTTTGTTTGTTGTTTTGGGGTCGGACTAATTCAGATTTATGTCGGAAAGTCAATCTCATTTTGAGGGAAATTACTTCCTTTCAAAGGTGAGGTCCGAAAATGAATTTGTTATCGTATAGTTGACGGATGATTACTAGTAATTCTGACTTCGTGCAAGCGAGTTGCAACTTACAATTCGAACTAAGTATAGGTTTTCGGGGTTAGTTCACCCTCGTGAGATCACGATCATTTTGTCCAAGTCATTGTAGCACGTGTGTCGGCTAGGACATTATGACTTGATGGCATCTTCATCCAGTTTATCACCAATAGTTTATAAGGGTTCCAAACTCAATAATGACAACTAAATACGAAGGTTGCATTCGTTGTGAGACTTAACTCAATACTTGCGACAAGAGTTGACGCAATCATGTTTTATTCCCAATATTTTAATATGAATTTTTTTTTATTAAGGATAGAAAGGTACTTACCATCTTTGTTGGTAAAACAAGATATTTTTCTTGAGTTTACAAAGGTATGCGGTATTTATATTGATGGGAGATAGGAGAAATTTATTACTAAATTTTCAACTTATACACCTCAATTATGCAAGTTCTCTATTACTCTTGAACTACATTGTTTGCATTTATTACAAATTGATCCAAGTTGCAAATTTAGCCACCAAATGTGACCATGAATAACTGTCACATAACTACATTTACTATTACAATGTTGACAGTTTTTTCTTCTTATTTTCTTGACTAATGCTTCTTAACAAAGTCATGATATTTTCTTGACCAATAATTAAAGTATCTTATATTTTTTTTTTAAAAAAACACACAATTATGTTTACAACCATTCATTTATTTCACTTTGATCTAATTACTAAATCTTGTTTAAGCTTTTAAAAAAGGTAATTAAAAAAATAAAATTAAAAAAGAACTACTCATCATGCCCATGTGTTAGTTTATTGGCTCTTTCGCTTTACAACTCTTTTATGACTTAATTAAGCAGGTGTCATAATTATAAAAGAACTCAAGTGAATCATTTGGTAAAATAAGAAAATATTTTTTTTTACTTTTTGCCTTTTGAAGTTGCTAGCTTTTAATTTGATATTTTAAAGTTGTCTTCACGTGATCTATAGATCACAGGTTTAAGTCGTGAAAACAGTCACTAACATTTGCATCAAAGTAGGTTGTCTACATCACAGTCTTTGAGATGCGATCCTTCTCAGAATCATGTATGAACACATGATGTTTTGTACACCACATTTTTATTCTCAAGGTTTTGGTGATTGGAAAAAAAAAATCATAGAAATCTTGGAATATTCTAGCTTTCAAATATGTGCACATAATCTTTAAGGGAAAATTTTCGAAACAACAATATTTTAGCATTTAATCATAACTTGTATTATTAACTTATGATAGAACTAACACTCATAAGCATATTACTTTATATACTTTTTTTTACTTAAGTATTTATAAAAGCTATGGATTCACGTGAACTTAATAACTTTTGTCCAGATCTTGTATATGTATTAAAAACTCTACTAAATATCTATAAATGTTTGATTGTGCACCAATTATTAATGTGTATATTAACTTGAGATTGTTATAAGACTATAAGCTTAAAATCTTAAATTAAGTACTAACAATAATTATGATAGTAGTTAGGAGCAGATAGATGATAATTGCTCATCATTAATCTAAATTAATAACTTGCCTTGTAAGAAAGAGCTGGATTAGCACAAACACTATTATATATAGGGAATGTTGTCTACAAATGGTAGATCATTAGTGTAACGTACACAGACTTTACCCCTAACTTGAGAAGGTAGAGAAGTTATTTCCGATAAACCATCAGCTCTATATATATGTTAATTTGGATGTGTAGTGAAAGAGAAGATAATGAAAGACAACAGAGAAACCAAGGGAACATCCATCCACTTTGGAGAAAAAAAATCAAGTCATATTGATCTTCAATCAACCTCAAGTCATATGTAAGTCTTGTAAGAATGAGCAAGACTTTTTCTCAAAAAGAATTAACAAGAAAAAAAATTATGTACTTTTGCTTCTTTACATATAAAAAATTTCGAAACAGCCTCCCTACCCTCGCAAAGGTAGGAGTAAGATTTGTGTACATCCTACAAGCATGTTGTTGTTTGCTTGTTTACATAGAACTTCCTTTATGTTCCCTTTCAACGTGTTCCACAAGGGCAACAGGATCTCGAAAACCTTTACTACACCTCGGGCAGACATCGATTGTCATGTTCATAACACCATTCTTCTCGTGTACTTTCTGCACGTGATCGATGAGAGCTCTGACCGTAGAAAATCTTAGATGACATTGTGGGCATGGCTCTACTTGACTGCTGTTGTTAGTAACGCTGTGGTTGGTGGCGCGGCTGCTTTGCCCCGTCTGCTGTGGTTGATTAAATTCACTGTTGAACTTTTCCTTTACAGATGTTACTACCTTTAAAAGGCTCGTGGTCCACCTTGAGGTCGTCGTGGGCTGAGCTTTCTTCGACTCTTCTTTACTTCCATTCAGAAAGTTCATGAACTGGAAAGTAGATTCTGGTTTCTTAGGTCCGGGGCAGCTGTGATCAGGTCCAAACCGGTGCTTCAAGCAATGATCGACAGTACAATCCCGACATTTAATTGTGTTGGAGAAAGTCAAGAGCTCTTTGCAGCGAGGCACAGGACATTTTTTTTTCTTTGTGGCTTTCTCATAGTTCGATGGATCACACTCGGTGTTCACATGTGATTCCCAAGTTATATTTGGGTCTTCAACAGGATTTAGGCGTACCCCTTTTGCACAGAGCGGGCAAATGACCACTGTAACATTATTCTTGTTAGCCGTTGGACACTGATGTCTAATATAGCTTCGATGATCTAAACAATACACCTGCAAAGAAGTATTGTATGTTAACACATTCAGCATAAATTAGTCCCAATTATGTTACGAATAAACAAAGTTGAGTCCATCATACAGAATATCATCGACTTGCAGTTCGTTCCTAACAGATTTAAACATATGATACTCAACCGAAAGCCACCACCATAGAGACAGCAAAAGAGATATCTGGGATTAGAACCAGTACAATTCTTGTTTCAACTATTAACAATCTATAAAAGAAACTAAGATATTATACCAGATCACTGAGACCCGTAACTCGTAAGAGCAAGGAAGCAAGGACATCTCTACTTAAAGTAGTCAATATTCTTTTTGATAAAAGCAAGAAAAAATGTCATTTAAAGCTTATTACTTCTGAGAGAGTTTCTAAAACATAAGCAGAAGCGCAACCAGTATATACTAGTTGGAATATTGAAAATGAAAGAAAATTGTGATTCTGTCAATGCTTCATCGGTCTGGCCTATATAGAACCAATACGGGCTATTCAAGTTTAGAATAACTCCTGATATCTCCATTCTGAAAGCCACATTACAAGTTCGGGAACATTAAGCTTTAAATTTCAGAATAAAGACGGAACAACAGAGGTAAAAGTTTAATCCCATGTGAGCCCACACCATGCAAAACGAAGCCCGGTATTCCTTTCAGCCCCCAAGGCCTAGCTCAAGTAGCAAAAGGTCGAAGATCTGTGGCTTAGGTCGCAGGTTCATGTCCCATACCATGCAAAGTGAAGCCGGATATTTAAGTGGAGAATGATAGAGGGGTGGGTCCATTATCCACCGAGTTTAGAAGGCTGTGATTGGTCCAAAGGGCGGGTCACAGATGGATTTCTCGATTAAAAAAAAAAAAAAAAGTTTAATCCCATGTGAAGCACATCAACTACTGGTACTCCGAGATGCACATTACATGAGAATAATCATGGAAATACTAAGACCAATAGTTCAATATTCAAAACTTCATCCTCTCTTGTTGTATCATACGAACAATTGATTGCAAGCTTCTTTTTTTTTGATAACCGAGAAATCCGTCTGTGACCCGCCCTTTGGACCAATCACAGCCTTCTAAACTCGGTGGATAATGGGCCCGCCCCTCTACCCTTCTCCACTTAAATACCGGGCTTTGCTTTGCATGGTGTGGGGCTTGAACCTGTGACCTAAGCCACAAATCCTCCACCTTTTGCCACTTGAGCTAGGCCTTGGGGGCAATTGATTGCAAGCTTTTATATACAATAAATTTACAGAAAAAGGAAAGGAAAAAGATTAAATCATTTATTGTATATAAAAAATTGATTGCAAGCTTTTATATACAATAAATGATTTAATCTTTTTCCTTTCCTTTTTCTGTAAATTTTTTGATATGGTAAAATCCCAATCCCCAAACTCTCCTACCGAGGAGCCGAAAAAATGGTCCTTTCCCACTTTGCTACTTGAATCTCAACCTTATTGTTGGAGGTAGAGGGAGGTCTACTAGACAACACACCTCCCTAATCACTGGATTGTTTATCTTCATCAACTGTTTCCATCTCTACCTAATGAATGCTACATAATTCCTCATCGACACAGCGGACAGCTGCTGCACTTCGACTTATATGTAACTTAGATAGTATGGAAGGAGGAAAAGCATAAAATGCTCAAAATGAAACAAAATGTGTCATATCTTCGCTCCTAGGCTTCAACTCAACTTTGTCATGTTCTTGATTACTCAATCCTTCACGTTTTCTTTAATCCAATTTCTCACACACAGCAAATCTTCAGAAAACATCAGGATTATAATTTTTTTCCTCCCACACCCTGACCCCCACTCCCACCATTACCAGACAACTATACCCAAAAAAAGGTTCTTTTTCCTATGCACCAAAAAGATTTAAACTTTGATACAAACCTAGGTAAAAAAACAATCCTGCTTCATACACATACACTTGAAAATGGTCCTTTTCCACTTTGCTAGTTGAATCTCAACCTAATGATTTGTGGAGATGGTTTGAAGTGGAAAGTGTTAACTACTAGACTATACCTCCCTTTCACTACTGTTCAAATTTCAATATCTGGTAAAAAAGGGCAGTCTGGGGCACTAAGCTCCCGCTACGGGGAAGGGAAGGACTACAATGGTCTATTGTACGCAGCCTTACCCTGCATTTCTGCAAGAGGCTGAAATTTCAAAATCTGATCACCTCATGAAATAGCATAACACGCTCAACATTAAAAAAATGTGTCATAGTTTGGATCCTAAGCTTCAGCTCAACTTTGTCATGTTCTTGATTACTCAATCCTTCACATTTTCTTGAACCTAATATCTCCAACAAAGCAAAATTCTCAGAATACCCTTACCACACCCCCCACACCCCACCACAACCACAACCAAACAACTACACCATCTTTTCCCAATGGACCAAAAAGATTAAACCTTTGATATAAACCCAGATCAAAAAACTCAAAAACAAAAAGTACCTTTTATTCCTACCACCCCCACATCAACCAAACAACTACACCAACAAAATGTTCTTTTTCCTGTGGACCACAAAAGATTGAAACTTTAATAAAACCCCAGATCAAAAAACTAAAAAAAACAAGAAAGATTTCAACACAACTGACAAAAAGACAGTGAATCCATGTATAAAAGGAAAAAAAAGTTATTTTTTTTCCTGTGGACCAAAAAGATTGGAACTTTATCACACCCCAGATCAAAAAACTCAAAACCAATAAAGATTTCAACACAAAATTAACAAAAAGACAGTAAATCAATGCATAAAAGAAAATAAAAAATGGCACAAATGGTAAAGAGAGAAAGAAAGGGGTACCTTGTAACAGCAATCACAGGTAAAAGGCAAGAAATCAATCTGCCTACAATCCTCAACAGAACAATGCTTCCCAAGATTTGAGAATTCTGGTGTACCCATTGAATTGATAACTTTGTAAACAACAACAAGAAAAAAGGAGAAAAAATTGAAATTGATAATTTGGGAATTTAGGTAATGGGGTTTCTTTGAAGATTCTTGAGGAGACAATAGGATAGACAACGCTGGAATTGGAGAAAGATTCAAACGCTGTCTCTCCTAACTTGCCTGGCGAATGATGACTTTTCTACTATTTGTATCTTGTTCTTTTTTTTCCCCTATATTTTTGCGTATTGAAAATAACTAAATACGTCCATATTTATAATAGTAAGAAACCAAATTAAATTAGGATTAGAAAATAAATTTATATATGAAATAAATAAATCCTAATTAGATATTAATTAAATAAATAACAAATTCTAAACAATTTAGGAATCCTACTCCAACTTTGAATTATTATTCTAATAATTTTGATTATTTTTTCGTAAATTACAATTGAAGAATGGTGAATCTTAGATACAGTTTCAAGAAATAGAATGTCTTTATGACATAATGATTTATGTGTTTTGTAACTGCATTGAAGTTAGATAATTTAGATTTTCATTCAGGAAAAAACGCTCCTCATAGAGGATTTTTTTTATATCTAAAACTTGAACTCGAGAACTCTTGATTAATGAAGAAGCAATAACACTACATCCTTTGATGATATATGATACTCCATATAACTATGGTAGTATCAAATAATTACGAAACGTATTTCGATTTTTTGAATTTTGTAGTAAATACACTATACACATGCATGTTGACATAATACACTATACACATACTATTTTTTTGCGAAACATTTAATAGTTACCACCATTCATATAATAATAGGAATTATTTTTTATACTTTACATATGTCAGCAAAGTTTTTAAATTCGTACCAAATACCTTAAAATAAAATAAGATACAAGAGAGAAGTATTAAACAACTATAATATTTAGTATATGTGGTTTACATGTTACAATAGCTATCAGTTATCAGGAGGATGGTTTGTCTGTTCTTTTGCTTCCTATTTGGTGTTGGGTATCTATTTTATGATTCGACTAATTCAAATTCGTGTTAAAAATTTTTACTTTAAGAATTAAACATTTCCTATTAAAGGTGATTCCATTCTCAGAAGTAGAACTCGAAATCTTTAATTCGGCATGTAGAAACAGAGGTTTTTTCGATGAAGGGTATTCAACTGACCACTTCTCTGCCACCGTAGCCCCACCCCCACCCCCACCCCCTAATTTTATTGTAAGTTACAAAAACACATAACAAAGCAAAAAGAGTTCCATTTCCATTACTCCACTTATCAAAGTTTCTAACAACATTGCCTCTTTTACATATGCAATCTTTGCACTAAACTCATATCATAAATTGGTAACATAATAGTTGTTGTATGTTTGGACCTCTTGTTGTTTGATTGTGTGAAAAAAGAAAAAAAAAACAGTTGTTTTAGGCCTTGACAGGTTCAGTGGTAAGTCCAAATCCAAAAGGGAACAAAGGGTCATAATGTGAATCACCAACATTCATAGGGAGTTGATCAACAGTCTTGAACCAAGTCCTTGCTAGTTTTCCAGTAAAACCATAATCACCAAACAGGACATCAGCTACACCTTGTCCTTCTGTTCCTGGTAACCAAGCTGCTACAACTGCATCCATTTGAGCTAGGTATGGTTGGATCACAACTGGACGCCCCGTGAGAAGCACAACGACACATTTCACCGAGGCACAAACTGTGGTCATGATGTCTGGACCAGGCGCAGGGATTGTTAAGTTTAGGGTGTCACCAGAACCTTCCGCGTATGGGGTCTCTCCCACCACGACTATAGCGTAGGAGAAGTTGTTGGACTTGACGAATTCGCTATCTGGATTTTCCTTGTACACAACTTTTGTTTCTGGATCAACTGTGTTCTCTATGGCTGAGAGGATTGTTGTACCTGTCAAAAAAAGTTGCTAATTGATCAATGTACAATATTGTTGTACTCTTTTGGAGTTCTGTCCGTGTTAGATCCTTAAAAAATGTTGTTGTGTCCGTGTTAGATCCTTGAAAAATGCACGACTTTTGGAGGATCAGACATGCACATATCGACATTTTTGAAGAGTCTGAGCAACGTTGAGGGATAAGAAATGTACCAATTGTTGTGTTTCCGCTAAGTCCTTGCCATGTAATGGTCCATCCACCACATTGGTAGCCCATGTTGTTAGCATGGGCTCCTGCAACTAATATATTTGTTGCTTTTTTTGGAAGTGGCAAAACTGGTTCATCTGCATTTGCTCCATTTTTCAATAAAACAAGTGACCTTCTCACTGCTTCTCTTGCCAATTCTCTATGTTCCTACAAGATTGTAACACAACAAAGATGAATTCAAGATTTTACTTTTTCCGAGTTTATAACTTGTTATCTCATCTAGGAAAAACGATCAAGAAATTGAGCATCTTTGTCCTTCATTTGACCTTTTGGTTTAGTTTTACCCCAATCGTTAGAAAGAAGTTCCAGTTTTTCCCTTGACCCCTAAAGGAGCTCCAACGTTAGGACATGTGGCGTCCATCGTCTTATGTTGGAGCTCCGTTAGTGGCAATGACAAGTATGAGACAATTGGTAACGACAAGAGTATGAACGGGCCAAACATGTAAAGGAAGGCAAAATCGAACAATTTTAAACATTTTCCCTATCAGTTATCGCTACACATTGAACTTACTGGGCATCCAAGATATTTCGTCAAACTATAATCAGCAAGAGGGTTCTCAAAAAGTCCCATTTGGAACTTCACCCTGAGAATTCTCTTGACTGCATCATCGATTCGAGTCATTTGAACAAAGTTATTGTTCACTAAATATGTTAAACCATCAATGAATTCTGTATAGTTGTAAGGCAACATAACCTACAATATACAACCAGGAAAAGAGCAAACATTAGTTCTTTAAAGGTCATGTAAATCAAGTCGAAACTCGTTCTTCATGTTGTAAAATCGTGTGATAGTACGAGACAAATTCAGAATTTAAACAGCTATTACAGATATCGTTGATTCGCGCACAACGTGCACAAATTATAAAATGGATATACATTTTGATATAAATTGATTAGTTACTAACCATGTCAATGCCAGAATTGACACCTTCAAGAATGGAATATGTATAGTTTGTATGCCAAGGATAAGTAAGCTTATCAATTCCTGCCCAATCTGAAATAACAAACCCCTGACACAAACATGCACAAAGTTAGTTCGAAATTCCCATCTTGTTGCATCCTATGTTGCTCGGATCCTCCAAAAATGTCATCACAATCATCTCGAACTTCCAAAACAATTGCATTTTTTGAAGGACCAGAGCAACATTCATAATATTAAATTTGAAATCCCATCTAGTTGCATCCTATGCTGCTCGAGTCACTCACAACTGTCATCGCACTAATGTCGGATCCTCCAAATTTTTTGAAGAATTAGACAGGGGTGCAACAATACTTTTGGAGGTTCCGAGTTATATAGGTTGTGTCTATTGAACACTATAATGTTGCTCGGACCCTCTAAAATGTTTGAAGAATTAGACACGGGTGCAACAATACTTTTAGAGGTTCCATGAGCAATATAGGTTGCATTTTTAAACACTAAAATGTTGCTCGTATCCTCCAACAAAGTTTCCACACCGTGTCAGATCCTTCAAAAATATTGTCATACTTGTGTTAGATCTTCCAAAACAGTGCGACAACATTTTTGGAGGGTCTAAGCAACATAGGTTGCATCTATAAACACTACAAAATGTTGTTGTATCCGTATCAAATACTCCAAAATAAATGTATTTTTGAGAATCCGACATGGATACAACAACATTTTTGAAGAGTCCGAGCAACATACAGGTAGTTAAATTCACAAAGAGAGGACAGAATTAGGAATTTACTCTGAATCTAAGTGTGCCTTTAAGAAAACCAGTAACCATTTCTTTATTTTCATGCATTCTGAGACCATTCCAACTTGAATATGAAACCATAACAGTAGAAACACCTTTGATGATTGAACTATAGTAACCTGCCATATGTATACTAAGCAAACCATGTCTATCAATAATTGTATTGTTTTCATTGATTCCTTTTACTGTCCCACCATCTCCTACATAATGCTTAGCACAAGCAGCCACCTTTTGCCTGTAACAAATAACAGTGACGGAGCCAGAAATTTCGTTAAAACACATTCGAGGTTAGTAACAATGCAACAACAACATAGTGTTCGAGGTTTACCAACAACAACACACGCGTTCGAGGTTTAGCAACAACAACAACATACGCGTTCGAGGTTTAGTACAAGTGTATAAAATGTATTTTTTGACTTATATATGCAGAGTATAATTTTCTGATAAAGGGTGTTCAACTGACTGTCTTTCACTCTATGTAGCTATCTATGTACATCATTGTATAGGGATAATACATAGATGCTACATTAGGCATCAACTTGTTTTGAAGTTTCAATTATACACTTAAATTTGAAAGGTGATAAAAGACGAGTCTAGAATTTAGACTTGATGAATTCAATCTTCAAGGTTAGTACTTTTTACGACTTTTGAACACGTTGTACTTCATCCTAGGAAGTGTCTGACACGTGGCACTCACAATGCAACACGTGTCGTAACATAACCAGACACGTAAAAACACCATACACACATCACACCCACATTCTACAACAACAATAAGATACGATCTATAATTTTATAAGTAGGGTCTGGAGAGGTCGGAGGTATGCAGATGACACCCGCATTCTATATATTATTTAAATAATTGTTGCCTTCCAACATTAATATATAATTTTTTAATTGAAGAATAATGTATTAGGTAGAAATCTTGTGTTTTTTATATTACACATCACCTTCTTTTTTTTTTATTTCTAATAAGTGGAAAAAGTGGTCCATGTGACTAAGTCTATGTCATGCTACAAAAGCCCATAAAACAAAAAAAAATTGTCTGTGTGTCACAATTCAAATGGACCAAAAAAATTGAAATTTTTGCACCTAGTTTGTTTCACAATTATTGTCTTTTTCTTATTGGCTCTATGTATCATAATCACATGCCTCACAAAAACCATATCCTATGCTATATATACCAAATAGTTCCAAATCACATGC
Source organism: Solanum tuberosum (assembly GCF_000226075.1). NCBI lineage: Eukaryota > Viridiplantae > Streptophyta > Magnoliopsida > Solanales > Solanaceae > Solanum > Solanum tuberosum. The sequence goes on from NW_006239043.1 coordinate 865,829, forward strand.
CTTACTTTTAGAAATCAGTTACCCCACTTTTTTTTCAAAAAAAAAAAAAAGCACTAAAAAAGTAGGAATAGTTATCAACAACTTTTGTCATTAAACAATAAAAAATTATTTTATTGATGCTAATTTTATTTAACGATGAATTAATATAAATTATCAAAAGATTATATTAGTTATAAATTGTTTAGCAAAATATAAATATATTGAATTTCGTATTTAATTTTAATTTATTTATTTATTATGGTGAAGTTAAAAAAATCCATCAATGATAATAAAGGAGGAGAGTTGTATAGGTGGAAATCAGGCCAACACTAAAGAATCTCTTTGCAAGAAAATTACATTATATATCAGGTTGAACATTTTTAATAAAAAATTAGTATGACTTTATATTTATAACAATCAGCATAAAACTAATTAATCTATAATGAATTCTTGTTGGATATTAGAAAAAAGATACAAGAATAAAAATTTACACATATACTTTAATTTATTTGAGACTGAAGCGGAGTGATTATAAAAAGTAATCTCCACCTTCTTTCCAATATATATATATGACAAGAAATCCAATAAAGTAAAAAGAAAAATGCTGACTTAATTAATCATTATTGTATGCATGTGGGTTGATTGAATTCAAGGTTATGGACTTTTATGAAAATCCATGTGAATTATGCCAAAAATATCTTTTGTGATCAAATCCACATCATGATTAATTATGAACTAAATAATTTAAATAGTGCACACACTACATGAACCAAAAGTGAAATAGTAGCTAATAATGTGTTCTTAATAACAAATAATGTCAACATTAATTAAACATAGATAGATCAAGAAATTAAACTTGTAGAATAGGTATTGGTGGTCTAACTTATATGTGAACTAACACTACAAAATGAAGTAATTTCTTATCCTCTTGCTCCGCCCCGGACGAAGCGAGTGAATTTTACTCTTTTATCGATCAACTAAAAATATTATCAGTACATATAAATTAAATTTCAAAGGGAATAAAAAGAACTTACTTGTTAGCAACAAAAGGGACTCCTAATCTACCATTAGAAGGAACATCTCCTTGTAATCCAGGTACCATTTCACTCATTGACCTAACAATATTTGGATCTTCACTATAACTCTCAAAACATCTGCCCCATCTTGGATCTCTGCAAACCTAGATCAACAAATTTTAAATTATTAATACTGTATAAAAAAAAAATTAATTATATAAATTGACGTGTTTGAGATTCTTTTAAAGTTATGTACTTTTGAAGAATCTGTGCATCCTAATTTTAACCTATGATGATCGGTTACTAATTATTTTCACCAAGTTACCTACCTAACTATCAATGCATAAAACTTAAATCCATAATAGAAATCTCAATTCAAGGGAATTGAGTCAATTGATCAGAAAATATGGAAGAAAATTAATTTTGTTTGTTTTACATCCAACGTTCGGTACTCATTTCAGAATCTGACTAATCCAAAATCGCAAAGGAAGTCTCATTTTATGGGGTAATGCACTCCCTATTAAAGATGATTTTATTCATATGACTCGAACCAAAAACATGTGGCTAAAGATGAAGAGGGTATTAATCAACTCACTACAACATTAGGTGGTAAAAAACTGTTTTTTAAAAAAAAAAAAGTTGTTGAAGAAAATCTATATTGTTTGGACTTCCCAAAGATGTTATCACATTCGTGTCAAATTCTTTAAAATGTACTACTTTTGAAGGTTTTAACATGCATCTGGCGATATTTTTAAAAAATCCGAGCAACGTACGTAGAAGAAAAATACTAGTAGTTGATGGAACATTACCGCAAGACAAGGTGCAAAAACATATGGAATTCCAGTTGCTCTAGCTTCTAATGCAGTTGCAGATCCAATCCTCTTGACCAATTGAGGATCCCTATTAATTAACCAAAAATAATTGATAAAAAGTTAGCTAATCATCAATTTATGATAAAAACAAAAAAGAAAAAATACAAGTTTGATGCATAAAATATTTCACATTGATCTAAAGCTAAGTTAGAATTTCAAGTTTATCGGTTTCAGACGATAGAAAAGACAGCTTATTGGATTCTGAATAAACTAATCAAGGGTCTAGACTAAAGCTATTAGTTTCAGCCGAACACATAGGGTCATACCTAGCTAGGGGGTGTAATTAATGTAGACAACTTATTCTGATGTAACACGTGATCCATTAATTATAATTTTATCGTTGTTCCGAGACAATTTACCTTATTACTCCAAGAGCAACATTGTGAGGAAAAATTGTAGCTTTATAGACATTGTTGTTGCCATGAACAGCATCAATTCCATAAATCATAGGTATACCAAGTCTAGTTGATAATGAACCTTTTTGAAAACCATTTATCATATCAATCCAATCTTCTGCTGATGCTTCTTTCTTAGGCACACTTCCTCCACCACTCAACACACTCCCTGCTCATAAAAAAAGACGGATACAAGATTTAGAATCAGTAGATTTTATAATAAGTCATATTTATTAAAGGGGTTCAACTGTATTCATTTTGTCAAAAAATTATATCGTGTATAAAGATAAATTCACATAGCAAATTATTGAAAAATGGTCATTTACGTGTATAACAAATTTAGGATTTAGAATTAGTAGATTCGGTAAAGAAATGATCATATTTATCAAAGGAGTTTAACTGTATTGTTTTGTTGAAAAATTATACTATATATACAGGTGAATTCACATAGCGAAGTATTATAAAATGGTGACGGATTCCGGATTTAGAAACGACCCATGGCATCTAGTGGTGAGACCATATTTATCAAAAAGGGGTTCAACTGAATCCACATTGCTAGAAAATCGATAACGTCACATAACAAAATATTTTTAAAAATAGACTCTTTTGTATGTTTACAGGCTATAGCAAGGGCAGAACTACAATATTAGGGACGCGTTGAAACTAATTCATCACGTAACTTCTACTTAGATCTTGTATTTATATTAGGAAATTCATTAAACATATAAAACAACTCGATTATGACACTAGTAACTAAAACGAGCTATGAGTTCGATAATAAGTTCAGAACTCATAAACTTCAAATTCTAACACCATCTCTATAACATCAAATTCAGAATTTAAAATCAGTAGATCCAACCAAACCCATTGCACCCATTCACAAAGCCACATTTATCAAAATGGGGTCCTAACTGAATCCCTTTCATCAGAAAATCATACTGTATACATAAACAAACTCAAACAACAAAATATCTTAAAACAAACAGTGACGGATTCAGAATTTAGAACCAGCGGGTTCAACTGAACCCACTGGTCACGTCTACTCTAAATCCGTCACTGTCTGTTTTTTTTTTTTTACCTAGGTAGTACTTGTTCATAACCTTTGGAGTTGCAGCAGTACGATCAATTTGTATCATTTGCCCAATTTTTTCCTCCAAAGTCATTCTTTTCATTAAATCTTTGATTCTTCTGTTTAAGGGCTTGTTTGGATCTTTGTATGTAATGTATTCTTCTGCATTTACAGCTAAAATAATCCAACAAAATAAAACTAGAAAATTTCTCATCAAGAATCCCATTTTGGATCTCCTCTGCATTTTTCCTTCAACAAAACATAGCCAAAATTAAAACAAAAATTCAAAGACTTAAAAGCGGAGTTAAAATTTTGAGTTTATGAGTTCTGAATTCTAAAACAGACAGTCTAGTAGGTTCGAAATAACAACAACAAAAAAAATATTGCGTGTAATTCCACAAGTGGAATCTGAAAAGTATAGAATGTACTCAAATTTTATCTCGAAATTTATAAATACAAGTATAGGATAAGGATCAAAACTATTGAATTCTAGCCTCCAGAATTTACTTTTTTTTTTTGGTTGATTATCTGAAGATAATTAAAAAAAAATTTAAAATTCAGAGCAAATTCTTTTGAAAATTCAGAGAAAACCAAAACAGAGAGAGCTATACTTTAGTAAATTTCTCTTCTTCTTTTTTTCTATTTTCAGCAGAAGAAATGCTAACAATAAAAATATAGAAGAAAATATAATGAATTTTGGAACTTACAGATAAAAATGCAGACTCTTGAAGATTTTTTATTTTTTATTTTATTTTCTGAAGATAGATATTGTTTTTTGGGTGGGAGGAAAGTGATTTTTAGGACTGTTTAATATAGTAGTATGGTAGGTTTAAATAGGGAGAAAAGCTTTGGATAGCACACTTTTTAAAAGGAGTTATGGATTTTTTTTCTGTTCTTTTAGCCATTTGGCATTCCAGATTTATTCACCTTATGGAGAAATAATCGTAGTTAGATCGATGTTATGTGATATTACTTTGTTAAATTTTTTTAAAAAAATGTTACCACTATCAATTTATATAGATGTTTATATATTTTAATATTAGTTCAACATGTCCTTTCCCCTTCTAGTTCTAAAGTTTTTTTTTTTTACAAATAAAATATTTGACAGTGAATATTTATATTGAAATCCAACTGATTTAAATTTGCGCCACATAATGCTCATTCAGGAAAGTTCTTTATTAAGATATTTTTTTTCAATTCAAGAATCGAAATTAAAACATTGATAAAAAAAAAAGAGTAACTTCATCGATTATACCACATCTTTTGATTATATTTTTAAAGGTTGGTGAATTAGTTACGTTATATAATCTTGTTTCTAATAAAGCTATGGCTTGATTTATGTAAAAAATAGAAAAGATAAATTGTTATTGAGAAGAGATATAATAATATATTTGAACTCGATTCATTAATATGATTTAAACAATTTTATTTTTTGAATTGTTGCTATGCTGATTTGGTCTTTTTCACTCTTTTAAATGAGGAGATTAGTTAGGGAAAAAATTGATGTATGCTATTAATTTAAATTTATACTGAATAAATCTACGAAAAGGTAAAACGTTCCTTAGTAGTTATCTGTTTCCAAAATTTTGAATTCAAAATTTCTAATTAAATGTTTAAATTCCAATTATCACATATTACTCATTGCTAGTGCATAAAAAACAAAGGAGTGTTACTTATTTAAAGTACAAAATGACATGAAGATAATACAATTACAAAGTCAAAAAACTTTTCATAGATATTACCGTTTAATAATTTAATTATTTGTGTTATAAGTATGTTGTACATATTTGTCCATTCCATAAGATAGAATGAATTTAAACAAAGTTTTTGGTAATTAGTTGTCATCCTTTTTCACCAATGTCTTATTATGATTTTATTCATTCCTAGTCCAGAGGAAAAGGATATTACTATTTTATTTTAAAGTACACAAATGACAATAAAGTCAGTACAAAGTTAAAAAACTTTTGGTTGGTAGACTTTTTACCTTTGAGATTTGTTCTCTCAGGGTTCCTGTGGCAAGAAATTGATTTTTTTTTCTTTATCCGATCTTCGATATCTGCTTTGAGGCATATTAATCGGAATTATATAAAAAAAATCCACTTATGGGAAGAAGTTGTTCGTTTTTCCCACTCAATCTATGATACTCATTTTGGGACTAACTAATTTGAATTTGTATAAAAAAAAATCACCTTTTCAAGGGTTAAAATATATACTCTCTACCAAAGGTACTTTGTTCTAAAAATTGTCATTTTGTGGGAAGAAGTAATTTTTCGTTTTTTTTTCCCACTAGGTCTCTCATACCTGCTTTAGGGTCGACAAATCTGATTTCACATCGAAAAGTTTTACTTTAAGAGGTAAATTGCTCCATATATTTTCTAGAACTCAATTTCGAAAACTTTGATTTAGGATAGAGGGGTATATTAACCATCCAACTAGCTGTAACCTTTGGGTGTGAGGTTTTTTTATATTGTCAACATAACTCCATATATATATATATATATATAAAACAGAAGAAAATATAAATAAAATGAGGCAAATAATTAATTTATTTATTTATTAAAAGAAAAAGAACAACAACATAATCATTAAACAAATTAAATCCATAACAATATTGTTCTATAGTATTAACTAAAAATATGAAACAAATCACATGATATATCTTTTGTGTAGGCCACATATAGAGTTGTATATATGTGCTTTTATAATTTTATAAAGCATGTTAATTTGTCTACATAAATGAAAACAAAATATCATAAACAACAAATAAATGAAAAGTGAATGACAACTTGCCTAATTAAATATGTAAAATAAAGCAACTTAAAAAATATTAAAAAATAAAAAGTGTAGACAACATTATAACCTAAGTACGAAATTCATGTGACAAAATGTTCACGAGAATTTAATGTTTGTTACTTTGAATTTGACCTTGTTACTATAAATAGTTATATGTACAACCAATAAAATTATGTTTTCTGTATAATAATAATGTTTGAATTAATTTATATACACTTCAACTATTCTACATAGGTATTTGATTCATGGAACAAGAAAAAAAGGGAACAAAATATTCTGAAGTCAAATACTTTCGAATGGGCAATTGAATAAAGTGACAAATTATTTTCCATTTTTTATATAGAATATAAGTAGTCGCAATCGTCTTGAGATCACAAGAATCATATAATTTGATATAAATTATGGTCTACACATAATTTTCTTGAATTTTTTTCTTTGTATCAACAAATTTCGCTCATCAATTTTTTTTTTATAAAAATTATTGTTGTTAGAACACCACGACATTCATCTTTTTAGGGATTAATAATATTTTTAATAATGAATCAATAATGCAAAATCATAAGATTTTATATATTATATTATATTTTACAACAAAATGTATAATAATAAGAAATGTCTAAATTTATATATTATATTATAGGAAAAATTCTTTTTGCCAGAAAATTTGGCGCCAAAATGATATTTACCAATGTTATTTTACCTTTTAAAACATTTTTACCCTTTTAACTTTAATACATTTTAACTAAAAAATGGAAAAAAGATCGGTTTATTTTAAAATAAAAAAGATATTACAATTTTTTAAAATTTCTGATCAAATTTTCTGCTCATTTAACACTACCCTATATTATATTTTTTTACATGAAAAAAGACAAGTAAATAATATCTAAAATAAGCTCGACCATTAGGCACTTTTGAGGTACAAAAATTCATGAACTTTTGGTCCCCAAGAGTTTTCTAGGCTTTTAATTTGCTAGCTGTTAGGTCCCCTACCCACCCCACCCCAAGAGTTTTGATCAATCAAATTTGGAGTTAAGATTATTGCCACCAAAATATCTATTCGGTGCGTCTCGTTTTATGTGATGATATTTGATTGAGTACGACATTTAAAAATAAAATTAACAAGTATAAAGTCTAAAACACATTATTGATATTTATGCGTGATTATAAATCATCTCATTAAAAATAAAATAAAATTGTTTGAACTAAAAAATGTTATTGCTATGAGAGTTTTTACAATTATAAGCAGAATGTGAGTTAGGCCCAAGACCTAATTTAATATGGTATCAGAGCAGGGCCCGTCTCACCCGATGTTGGGACCCCCAAAATCAAAATTGCCCACGCACCAGATGCTAAGCACTGGGCGTGAGGTGGGGTGTTAAAGAATGACAAAAGTCTCACATCGGTGGTTAATGAGATGAGTGGACTCCTTATAAGGCTTGGGCAATCCTCCTCCCTTTGAGCTAGCTTTTGGGGTGTGAGTTGGGCCTAAGACCTAATTTAACAATTTGTACCAGTTCTTATAGTACTATATATTGTAGATTTATAATTGTCAAGTTGTCAACCTAAATTAAAAATTGTCATAAACGTTGTAATAAATGTTTGTAAGAAAATATCTAAAAGAACTCTATAAAGAGTGAATTTGATCTTAATGAGTGAATTAATTATTGGAGCTACCAATCATAGGTTTTATGTTGAACGGAATATTCACATAGAAAATTATCAATATACATAAATTCAGATATAATCGAATTTCAATACAAATATTGAAACAACAAGTTTTATATTGAATGAAATATTCACATGAAAAATTATCGAAACATAAATTTAGATATAATTGAATCTCAATACGAATATCGAGATAATCATGTGAGTTGAAACATTGATACGGGCAATCACTTTGGGCTGTGGAGTAAAGCTCAAACAACAAGGAACTTTTTGCTACATTCTCATATTACTCAAAAGTTTTAAGAGAATATTAAATATTTTATTGTTCCCAATTTAATATTATTATTTTTTATATGAAAGTACAATCGAACTCTGTAATTGATACGATTTGCAAACACATAATTCATTTTATATTACAAATATCTTTTTAATAATTTTTTTTATACAAATTATCATCATGTGTGATGTGCACATGTATACACATTTTTAGTATTTTTAAAGGGAAAATAAGTCAATGTATTAATTAATTTAGAATAATGAGTACAATAATTCGTGTTATGCACTAGACGTGTGTGATATTTGTATATCATCATGGTGTTTTTTCGGATTTCGGTTCGATGTTTGATATTTATATTGAGATCGGACTAAATTTAAATTCGCACATTACAAAATTCATTTCTAAAGGTAGGGACCTATTTTTTTCCATTCCCAGAAATTTGAACCTGAAGCTGCTAGTTAATCTAGAAAATAAAATCACTTGTTATAATATGTTACACAACAAATGTAGTATATAATAGCTCAAAATCATTTAATAATTCTTCTCATTTTTTTAAAATCTTCTTTAACAATACCAATTGTTTGTACGATTCTTTTTATTGTTTTCCACAAAAATGACTAAAACAAACGGTTTAAAGAAGGAAAAATTATAGAAATCCCATTAATTTAGGAGCTAATTACATTGGTATACTCTAGTTTGCAATATTACAAATCTTACTAGATTTTGGTGCGTCCAGATACATCCAGATTCATGTATCTCGAGATACATTGGGTCAAAATTATGTGTAATATGTTCTAGATACAATGTATCCAAGTAAATTCACATGTATTTGAGATACATAGACAAAACTCGCTCACTTCCCTCCCACATAGCTCGTTACTCTCATAAATATCTGGAATGAATCACATCAGATACATATAGATGCATGTATCTAGTGTGTCTCGCCTTTCTCCACTTGTTTGGTTCTCTCTCTATTTTAATGTATCTGATAGCAAAAATACATGTATCTGGATGTATCTTCCTACATATATGATAGGAAACTCTTAATGTGATAAGATACATAATTATTTGAAATCTATCTATATATATATATATATATATATATACACACGCGGGTATGGATGTATCTTTATTAAGGTAGTTTTTCCTTTAAAGAATGTTTGTAACAAAAATGGGTCATGGGCC